>NC_091144.1:13787626-14101147 GCF_041381155.1 Argopecten irradians
CGAAGGCATGTCACAGGTGATCTCACTTCGCTTCATAATAAACGAAGCCATATCGCCCGTTTTGATTGTACATATCATTAATTATCTTTCCTGCGGGACGAAATTCCCGGTTGTAGATTGTCACGTGCAAATGACAAATACAAGGAAACTTTTACATTAAAGATATTTACTGACTCATTGAACAGAGATCAATTCAATCAAATTATCCTCAACTTTGTATATATTGGCATCTTGTTTAGACAAGAGACAAGAGGTTCCAATGTTTGAGGCATAAGTGTGTCTAAGCAGAATAGATCACTAGAAAGTATATTTATGTTATGAATAAAAAAAAAATAAAAAAATATATGTTGTAGACTTAGTGTTCTTTTTCGTCCATGCATACATTTGCCCATGCGGGTAGGTATAGATTGTTAAATTGTCATTTTGACAGCGATAATTACATCGTTCTCCCATCCTGGAAAATGTGACGTTCCTCTCACATAAACATGACGTAACAATCAACGCCTAAAAGCAAGGGCAGATTACTCTGTAATATGCAAAGATGACTGTACAGAAGCAGGTCAATTTCTAACTAATTATTAGAATGAAACTTTTGAAGGATACATTAATGATTAACACATTTATTTCAATGTGGATTACCCCTTAGTATTAAGAAGACGGAAGAATCTCCGAACCCTCTAGGTGTACAGTCTACAGTTATTATTCATACCCAAATCTCACTTCTGCTTGTAAATGCACTTTCAGGAATGATAATTGTTTTACACTTGTGATACTAAAGATTTCATTAAATTGAACATGATAGCACTTTATAACGACACTCGTCAATGCTGATGATTGATCTTAAGTAGGTATGACTTTCGTTTTTCTCATTCAAATAGAGCATTATTTCAGGTCACAACGGTCGATTATATTGACATTTGACTGAAGTGTGTTATAACCTATTCAAATGTATGAACCAAGGCACACTAAGTACTGACAAGTATCTATCGATGTATTCGATTGCTGAGTATTTCACTAAGTACAGATATTTTATTTCTGACTTACTAGCGAGTGCTGAAGTCACCACCCCTATCACAATGACTTGTAATTAATTACTTTTAATGACAGTAGATGCTAAATAATCGGAATTGTTTAGATTTTCCGGTATAGGTATCAGTAAAGAAAATTGATGTGTGTTATACGATGTTGTTATTTAATGTCTAATTTTTATCGAATTATTATGAAACAATAACATACATTTATCTATCAATGTATTTCTCAATACATAGTTTATGTTACTTAAACATGTATCGTAGGGGACATCTTTTAGATGGAGAATAATATTATGCGAGGTTTTCACTTATGCTTCGTCGGTCATATTGTACAACGATAATATATAATTGAACATGGCTTTGTGCTTCAATGCAAAATCACCATTTTTGATAGGTGATCAAACATATATTTATGTTTCATTGTAAACATTTGTTTAAAGATGAGATAACATATCTAAATGATTCCATGTAAAATGTAGTCAATCAAGGATAAATGTATTTGAATATTTCAATTCGAGGTCAGCTGTCAGACAAGATGGTGTGGTTTATAAGTAAAACCACCTGTAGGATACAAAACAAGAACAAATATTATTGAGAATCCCTGGTCTTCCATTTCATATGTTCCATATGTCATGTTCACGTTCTTTTACATTGTATATTACTGTGGAGAGGTTCAGTACATTTTATTTGAAAATTTTTCGAAGCGGAAATAAACGCAGTGTGTACGGTTACGCCTGTAGCTTTCATATGATACATAAAAGGAAACATTTTCATCGTTGTAATCTACTAGACCATTGTGTAAATCAGTGTCACAGGCGCTATTTATCATTGTATGCTCCAACTATTTACATATCAACCTATAGAACGAAGTTTACATTCATCCAGGCATTTCAAATATCAAAATATTATAACACTTTTTTCAATGATTATGTACCATTTAAGCAACCGGCAGGAAATTACTTAAGCACTGATGGTGCATGATCAGATTATATTGCGAGACTGGCCGCTCACTACCGTTTATAAATAAATATACCGAATTTTTCAGAGGTGAATTTGGCCTTGACTATGTAGCAGATGTTGAATACAATAATGTTATGCATTAGTTATGTAATTACATCGTAATTCGTACCGGCCAGCCAAACGTGTGTAGCAGGATAATCTGTAGGCATTAATATGACGTGTGCTGTTCGATATCATCTCTAGTTAGGATAGGGATTAACTACACTTACCCGTATAGCTTTATAGTACAACTATAAAACCCAGGAGCTTTACATTTGATGGGTTATTAACAAACAAATAAAAAGAATAGCATCAACATTGGTTTAAGGGATATCTGCATTAGAATGATTTTTTTTTAAAACCAGGATGATTAGTTGAATGGATTTTTCAGATGCACTGCAAATCACAGTTTTGTCATTACCTAGAGCATGTATAACGCCTACGTGTTTACATATATCCCGTCATGGTATTAGAAATTCTTGCAACTGCGTGAAACTATCAAATAAATGATAGAAAACACATACCGTAAGTTATTTAAGTGATATAGATAAACAGCAATTTTCAAACAGGAAACAAGAGCTACACCATGTACTTAAGTCATAAGTTGTTGCATGTTAAAAAGTTCCGGTATTAGTATAACAGAAGTAACATTCGATTGCAAGGCATATCAATGAAGAACTTATTATATACATGCATGTGAAATGTGTTTGATTTCGTTATTTCTCTTCTTTTGCTGTATAAGTTTTCAAAACAAAATTACGGCAGTGTTGATTTAAACCCTCTGGATAAGACCGTGGGTTCGTTTATTGCATTGATACTAGTGTGTACTTAATTGGTACGGCACCCTTTTAAAGAAAAAAATATCTTCGTAAAAAGACATATAAAAAGTAATAGCTAGATAGTTAAGGTATACATTTAGATACATAATATTTTGTTCGTTATCGATAAATGTTCTGTATTGTTTTGAACAAAGCAAACATTAAGATAACAATATATATATATATCTATAGCGAATACGCCATCCTTGATCCCACTGGTACTCCTCAGGGAATCTGATTCCTCGCGTTGAGTTCTCTTTTTTCAACTCCAGGGAAATGTCTTTGCAATCAGAACAGCAGTTATGTCTGGCAATTGTCAAAGATGTCTTTGCCTTTCCAAATAGTGACATGTCTTTTGATTTCAATGCAGTTTTGTAAATCCGTATTAAGTAATTGACATTCTGTGGATTGACCGAGTAAAAACAATATTCCCGTCAACATACCAGTAAACAAAGCAACGACATACTGCCAAGTTACTCTTTATTTATAGTTATATACTGTGGGCCACGTATTTGCTCACAACTGGTTTTTAAGAGCAAAGTGGATGAGCCCTGTAACATGAAAATAAAATAAGATATTATGATTAAGATATATGAGATAAGATTATTAAATACCACATTTAATTAAAGTACCAGGTACGAAGTTTTAAATATGTTTAACTATGATGATTAATATTTCATTGACAATTGAAGTGTAGAAGGAACATATTTTTCAAGCCGAACACATAGCATAATGCATGCAATACATTAAAAAATAATTAACGACCTCACTTTAAACTCAAGACTATTACGGTACAATTCATTTTGTAAACAGAAAATGGAGAAACCATTTGATTAGTACAGCGAGTCCATGGGGATATTTGACATTGACAGCTATTTTAGTACATTAAAACAGATTTAGAAAAAAAAATCACCAGAACATGAATCAAGGTTATAGAAATGTCTTACGAAATATGTAATCAAAGACGAATTGAAATATGATCAATGTTATAAAACAAACCTTTTCCAACGGCATTGGTTGTACAATGTTGTGACTTATGATTATACATTACTATTAATATACGCCAAAATGTCACTGTATATATATGGGATCGAGTTGTTTCGAAATCAGATCAAATATGTGACAAATAGTATTACCAATCCATCATATTTAGTATGTTTACATACAACAATCATTCGGTAACTGTTTACCTACCTGCTACAGTTGACTGGAAGCCAGCATTATAGTCACACGTGACCTCATTAGAGACGTAGTCATTCCTTTTGTCGTTGTGAGCTCCTAATTGGTTCGGTCCGCCTACCAGTGCACCGTACAAAACCTGCGGGTTTGGAGCATCAATGTTGAAGTTGTTCCAGTCACATGGAGCAGGACGGTCAGGACAAGAGCTAAACAGGAATCCAAATATCATCTATGTTCATTATTTTGATTTCTAAAAGAGTGAATACTTTGGCTGCACTAGTCAATCTTTTTTAAGATACTCATCATACGTTAGACCTATAAGATGATGTTTTTAACAATGTATTCAAATAGGTATTCTGCCATACGTCTAAGTATACTATCTGTTAGAAGTCATGACCAGTAAGTATACTATCTGTTAGAAGTCATGACCAGTAAGTATACCATCTGTTAGAAGTCATGACCAGTAAGTATACTATCTGTTAGAAGTCATGACCAGTAAGTATACTATCTGTTAGAAGTCATGACCATGTAAGTATACCATCTGTTAGAAGACATGATCAGTAAGTATACTATCTGTTAGAAGTCATGACCAGTAAGTATACTATCTGTTAGAAGTCATGACCAGTAAATATACTATCTGTTAGAAGTCATGACCAGTAAATATACTATCTGTAAGAAAACATGACCAGTAAGTATACTATCTGTTAGAAGTCATGACCAGTAAGTATACTATCTGTTAGAAGTCATGACCAGTAAGTATACTATCTGTTAGAAGTCATGACCAGTAAGTATACCATCTGTTAGAAGTCATGACCAGTAAGTATACATCTGTTAGAAGTCATGACCAGTAAGTATACTATCTGTTAGAAGTCATGACCAGTAAGTATACTATTGTTAGAAGTCATGACCAGTAAGTATACTATCTGTTAGAAGTCATGACCAGTAAGTATACTATCTGTTAGAAGTCATGACCAGTAAGTATACTATCTGTTAGAAGTCATGACCAGTAAGTATACCATCTGTTAGAAGTCATGACCAGTAAGTATACCATCTGTTAGAAGTCATGACCAGTAAGTTACATCTGTTAGAAGTCATGACCAGTAGTATACTATCTGTTAGAAGTCATGACCAGTAAGTATACCTATCTGTTAGAAGTCATGACCAGTAAGTATACCATCTGTTAGAAGTCATGACCAGTAAGTATACTATCTGTTAGAAGTCATGACCAGTAAGTATACCATCTGTTAGAAGTCATGACCAGTAAGTATACTATCTGTTAGAAGTCATGACCAGTAAGTATACTATCTGTTAGAAGTCATGACCAGTAAGTATACTATCTGTTAGAAGTCATGACCAGTAAGTATACTATCTGTTAGAAGTCATGACCAGTAAGTATACCATCTGTTAGAAGTCATGACCAGTAAGTATACTATCTGTTAGAAGTCATGACCAGTAAGTATACTATCTGTTAGAAGTCATGACCAGTAAGTATACTATCTGTTAGAAGTCATGACCAGTAAGTATACTATCTGTTAGAAGTCATGACCAGTAAGTTATACTATCTGTTAGAAGTCATGACCAGTAAGTATACTATCTGTTAGAAGTCATGACCAGTAAGTATACTATCTGTTAGAAGTCATGACCAGTAAGTATACTATCTGTTAGAAGTCATGACCAGTAAGTATACTATCTGTTAGAAGTCATGACCACTGACCAGTAAGTATACTATCTGTTAGAAGTCATGACCAGTAAGTATACTATCTGTTAGAAGTCATGACCAGTAAGTATACCATCTGTTAGAAGTCATGACCAGTAAGTATACCATCTGTTAGAAGTCATGACCAGTAAGTATACTATCTGTTAGAAGTCATGACCAGTAAGTATACTATCTGTTAGAAGTCATGACCAGTAAGTATACTATCTGTTAGAAGTCATGACCAGTAAGTATACCATCTGTTAGAAGTCATGACCAGTAAGTATACCATCTGTTAGAAGTCATGACCAGTAAGTATACTATCTGTTAGAAGTCATGACCAGTAAGTATACTATCTGTTAGAAGTCATGACCAGTAAGTATACTATCTGTTAGAAGTCATGACCAGTAAGTATACTATCTGTTAGAAGTCATGACCAGTAAGTATACTATCTGTTAGAAGTCATGACCAGTAAGTATACTATCTGTTAGAAGTCATGACCAGTAAGTATACATCTGTTAGAAGTCATGACCAGTAAGTATACTATCTGTTAGAAGTCATGACCAGTAAGTATACCATCTGTTAGAAGTCATGACCAGTAAGTATACTATCTGTTAGAAGTCATGACCAGTAAGTATACCATCTGTTAGAAGTCATGACCAGTAAGTATACTATCTGTTAGAAGTCATGACCAGTAAGTATAACTATCTGTTAGAAGTCATGACCAGTAAGTATACTATCTGTTAGAAGTCATGACCAGTAAGTATACCATCTGTTAGAAGTCATGACCAGTAAGTATACTATCTGTTAGAAGTCATGACCAGTAAGTATACTATCTGTTAGAAGTCATGACCAGTAAGTATACCATCTGTTAGAAGTCATGACCAGTAAGTATACTATCTGTTAGAAGTCATGACCAGTAAGTATACTATCTGTTAGAAGTCATGACCAGTAAGTATACCATCTGTTAGAAGTCATGACCAGTAAGTATACTATCTGTTAGAAGTCATGACCAGTAAGTATACTATCTGTTAGAAGTCATGACCAGTAAGTATACTATCTGTTAGAAGTCATGACCAGTAAGTATACTATCTGTTAGAAGTCATGACCAGTAAGTATACTATCTGTTAGAAGTCATGACCAGTAAGTATACTATCTGTTAGAAGTCATGACCAGTAAGTATACTATCTGTTAGAAGTCATGACCAGTAAGTATACCATATACCATCTGTTAGAAGTCATGACCAGTAAGTATACTATCTGTTAGAAGTCATGACCAGTAAGTATACTATCTGTTAGAAGTCATGACCAGTAAGTATACTATCTGTTAGAAGTCATGACCAGTAAGTATACTATCTGTTAGAAGTCATGACCAGTAAATATACTATCTGTTAGAAGTCATGACCAGTAAGTATACTATCCACGAAAATTAAACCCCCACTAATTTCACGGTATACTATCTGTTAGAAGTCATGACCAGTAAGTATACTATCTGTTAGAAGTCATGACCAGTAAGTATACTATCTGTTAGAAGTCATGACCAGTAAGTATACCATCTGTTAGAAGTCATGACCAGTAAGTATACTATCTGTTAGAAGTCATGACCAGTAAGTATACTATCTGTTAGAAGTCATGACCAGTAAGTATACCATCTGTTAGAAGTCATGACCAGTAAGTATACTATCTGTTAGAAGTCATGACCAGTAAGTATACTATCTGTTAGAAGTCATGACCAGTAAGTATACTATCTGTTAGAAGTCATGACCAGTAAGTATACTATCTGTTAGAAGTCATGACCAGTAAGTATACTATCTGTTAGAAGTCATGACCAGTAAGTATACTATCTGTTAGAAGTCATGACCAGTAAGTATACTATCTGTTAGAAGTCATGACCAGTAAGTATACTATCTGTTAGAAGTCATGACCAGTAAGTATACTATCTGTTAGAAGTCATGACCAGTAAGTATACTATCTGTTAGAAGTCATGACCAGTAAGTATACTATCTGTTAGAAGTCATGACCAGTAAGTATACTATCTGTTAGAAGTCATGACCAGTAAGTATACTATCTGTTAGAAGTCATGACCAGTAAGTATACTATCTGTTAGAAGTCATGACCAGTAAGTATACTATCTGTTAGAAGTCATGACCAGTAAGTATACCATCTGTTAGAAGTCATGACCAGTAAGTATACTATCTGTTAGAAGTCATGACCAGTAAGTATACTATCTGTGTTAGAAGTCATGACCAGTAAGTATACCATCTGTTAGAAGTCATGACCAGTAAGTATACTATCTGTTAGAAGTCATGACCAGTAAGTATACCATCTGTTAGAAGTCATGACCAGTAAGTATACTATCTGTTAGAAGTCATGACCAGTAAGTATACTATCTGTTAGAAGTCATGACCAGTAAGTATACTATCTGTTAGAAGTCATGACCAGTAAGTATACTATCTGTTAGAAGTCATGACCAGTAAGTATACCATCTGTTAGAAGTCATGACCAGTAAGTATACTATCTGTTAGAAGTCATGACCAGTAAGTATACTATCTGTTAGAAGTCATGACCAGTAAGTATACTATCTGTTAGAAGTCATGACCAGTAAGTATACTATCTGTTAGAAGTCATGACCAGTAAGTATACCATCTGTTAGAAGTCATGACCAGTAAGTATACTATCTGTTAGAAGTCATGACCAGTAAGTATACCATCTGTTAGAAGTCATGACCAGTAAGTATACCATCTGTTAGAAGTCATGACCAGTAAGTATACTATCTGTTAGAAGTCATGACCAGTAAGTATACTATCTGTTAGAAGTCATGACCAGTAAGTATACTATCTGTTAGAAGTCATGACCAGTAAGTATACTATCTGTTAGAAGTCATGACCAGTAAGTATACTATCTGTTAGAAGTCATGACCAGTAAGTATACTATCTGTTAGAAGTCATGACCAGTAAGTATACCATCTGTTAGAAGTCATGACCAGTAAGTATACTATCTGTTAGAAGTCATGACCAGTAAGTATACTATCTGTTAGAAGTCATGACCAGTAAGTATACCATCTGTTAGAAGTCATGACCAGTAAGTATACTATCTGTTAGAAGTCATGACCAGTAAGTATACCATCTGTTAGAAGTCATGACCAGTAAGTATACTATCTGTTAGAAGTCATGACCAGTAAGTATACTATCTGTTAGAAGTCATGACCAGTAAGTATACTATCTGTTAGAAGTCATGACCAGTAAGTATACCATCTGTTAGAAGTCATGACCAGTAAGTATACTATGTGTTAGAAGTCATGACCAGTAAGTATACTATCTGTTAGAAGTCATGACCAGTAAGTATACCATCTGTTAGAAGTCATGACCAGTAAGTATACTATCTGTTAGAAGTCATGACCAGTAAGTATACTATCTGTTAGAAGTCATGACCAGTAAGTATACTATCTGTTAGAAGTCATGACCAGTAAGTATACCATCTGTTAGAAGTCATGACCAGTAAGTATACTATCTGTTAGAAGTCATGACCAGTAAGTATACCATCTGTTAGAAGTCATGACCAGTAAGTATACTATCTGTTAGAAGTCATGACCAGTAAGTATACTATCTGTTAGAAGTCATGACCAGTAAGTATACTATCTGTTAGAAGTCATGACCAGTAAGTATACCATCTGTTAGAAGTCATGACCAGTAAGTATACTATCTGTTAGAAGTCATGACCAGTAAGTATACTATCTGTTAGAAGTCATGACCAGTAAGTATACTATCTGTTAGAAGTCATGACCAGTAAGTATACATATCTGTTATGTTAGAAGTCATGACCAGTAAGCATACTATCTGTTAGACGTCATGACCAGTAAGTATACTATCTGTTAGAAGTCATGACCAGTAAGTATACCATCTGTTAGAAGTCATGACCAGTAAGTATACCATCTGTTAGAAGTCATGACCAGTAAGTATACTATCTGTTAGAAGTCATGACCAGTAAGTATACTATCTGTTAGAAGTCATGACCAGTAAGTATACTATCTGTTAGAAGTCATGACCAGTAAGTAGTATACTATCTGTTAGAAGTCATGACCAGTAAGTATACTATCTGTTAGAAGTCATGACCAGTAAGTATACTATCTGTTAGAAGTCATGACCAGTAAGTATACTATCTGTTAGAAGTCATGACCAGTAAGTATACTATCTGTTAGAAGTCATGACCAGTAAGTATACCTGTGTTAGAAGTCATGACCAGTAAGTATACTATCTGTTAGAAGTCATGACCAGTAAGTATACTATCTGTTAGAAGTCATGACCAGTAAGTATACTATCTGTTAGAAGTCATGACCAGTAAGTATACTATCTGTTAGAAGTCATGACCAGTAAGTATACTATCTGTTAGAAGTCATGACCAGTAAGTATACTATCTGTTAGAAGTCATGACCAGTAAGTATACTATCTGTTAGAAGTCATGACCAGTAAGTATACTATCTGTTAGAAGTCATGACCAGTAAGTATACTATCTGTTAGAAGTCATGACCAGTAAGTATACTATCTGTTAGAAGTCATGACCAGTAAGTATACTACATCTGTTAGAAGTCATGACCAGTAAGTATACTATCTGTTAGAAGTCATGACCAGTAAGTATACTATCTGTTAGAAGTCATGACCAGTAAGTATACTATCTGTTAGAAGTCATGACCAGTAAGTATACCATCTGTTAGAAGTCATGACCAGTAAGTATACTATCTGTTAGAAGTCATGACCAGTAAGTATACTATCTGTTAGAAGTCATGACCAGTAAGTATACTATCTGTTAGAAGTCATGACCAGTAAGTATACTATCTGTTAGAAGTCATGACCAGTAAGTATACTATGTGTTAGAAGTCATGACCAGTAAGTATATATCTGTTAGTTAGAAGTCATGACCAGTAAGTATAGTATCTGTTAGAAGTCATGACGAGTAAGTATACTATCTGTTAGAAGTCATGACCAGTAAGTATACCATCTGTTAGAAGTCATGACCAGTAAGTATACTATCTGTTAGAAGTCATGACCAGTAAGTATACTATCTGTTAGAAGTCATGACCAGTAAGTATACTATCTGTTAGAAGTCATGACCAGTAAGTATACTATCTGTTAGAAGTCATGACCAGTAAGTATACTCTGTTAGTCATCCAGTAAGTATATATCTGTTAGAAGTCATGACCAGTAAGTATACTATCTGTTAGAAGTCATGACCAGTAAGTATACTATCTGTTAGAAGTCATGACCAGTAAGTATACTATCTGTTAGAAGTCATGACCAGTAAGTATACTATCTGTTAGAAGTCATGACCAGTAAGTATACTATCTGTTAGAAGTCATGACCAGTAAGTATACTATCTGTTAGAAGTCATGACCAGTAAGTATACCATCTGTTAGAAGTCATGACCAGTAAGTATACTATCTGTTAGAAGTCATGACCAGTAAGTATACTATCTGTTAGAAGTCATGACCAGTAAGTATACTATCTGTTAGAAGTCATGACCAGTAAGTATACTATCTGTTAGAAGTCATGACCAGTAAGTATACCATCTGTTAGAAGTCATGACCAGTAAGTATACTATCTGTTAGAAGTCATGACCAGTAAGTATACTATCTGTTAGAAGTCATGACCAGTAAGTATACTATCTGTTAGAAGTCATGACCAGTAAGTATACTATCTGTTAGAAGTCATGACCAGTAAGTATACCATCTGTTAGAAGTCATGACCAGTAAGTATACATCTGTTAGAAGTCATGACCAGTAAGTATACTATCTGTTAGAAGTCATGACCAGTAAGTATACTATCTGTTAGAAGTCATGACCAGTAAGTATACTATCTGTTAGAAGTCATGACCAGTAAGTATACTATCTGTTAGAAGTCATGACCAGTAAGTATACTATCTGTTAGAAGTCATGACCAGTAAGTATACTATCTGTTAGAAGTCATGACCAGTAAGTATACTATCTGTTAGAAGTCATGACCAGTAAGTATACTATCTGTTAGAAGTCATGACCAGTAAGTATACTATCTGTTAGAAGTCATGACCAGTAAGTATACTATCTGTTAGAAGTCATGACCAGTAAGTATACTATCTGTTAGAAGTCATGACCAGTAAGTATACTATCTGTTAGAAGTCATGACCAGTAAGTATACTATCTGTAAGAAGTCATGACCAGTAAGTATACTATCTGTTAGAAGTCATGACCAGTAAGTATACTATCTGTTAGAAGTCATGACCAGTAAGTATACTATGTGTTAGAAGTCATGACCAGTAAGTATACTATCTGTTAGAAGTCATGACCAGTAAGTATACTATCTGTTAGAAGTCATGACCAGTAAGTATACTATCTGTTAGAAGTCATGACCAGTAAGTATACTATCTGTTAGAAGTCATGACCAGTAAGTATACTATCTGTTAGAAGTCATGACCAGTAAGTATACTATCTGTTAGAAGTCATGACCAGTAAGTATACTATCTGTTAGAAGTCATGACCAGTAAGTATATACTATCTGTTAGAAGTCATGACCAGTAAGTATACTATCTGTTAGAAGTCATGACCAGTAAGTATACCATCTGTTAGAAGTCATGACCAGTAAGTATACTATCTGTTAGAAGTCATGACCAGTAAGTATACTATCTGTTAGAAGTCATGACCAGTAAGTATACTATCTGTTAGAAGTCATGACCAGTAAGTATACCATCTGTTAGAAGTCATGACCAGTAAGTATACTATCTGTTAGAAGTCATGACCAGTAAGTATACTATCTGTTAGAAGTCATGACCAGTAAGTATACTATCTGTTAGAAGTCATGACCAGTAAGTATACTATCTGTTAGAAGTCATGACCAGTAAGTATACTATCTGTTAGAAGTCATGACCAGTAAGTATACTATCTGTTAGAAGTCATGACCAGTAAGTATACCATCTGTTAGAAGTCATGACCAGTAAGTATACTATCTGTTAGAAGTCATGACCAGTAAGTATACTATCTGTTAGAAGTCATGACCAGTAAGTATACTATCTGTTAGAAGTCATGACCAGTAAGTATACTATCTGTTAGAAGTCATGACCAGTAAGTATACTATCTGTTAGAAGTCATGACCAGTAAGTATACCATCTGTTAGAAGTCATGACCAGTAAGTATACTATCTGTTAGAAGTCATGACCAGTAAGTATACTATCTGTTAGAAGTCATGACCAGTAAGTATACTATCTGTTAGAAGTCATGACCAGTAAGTATACTATCTGTTAGAAGTCATGACCAGTAAGTATACTATCTGTTAGAAGTCATGACCAGTAAGTATACCATCTGTTAGAAGTCATGACCAGTAAGTATACCATCTGTTAGAAGTCATGACCAGTAAGTATACTATCTGTTAGAAGTCATGACCAGTAAGTATACTATCTGTTAGAAGTCATGACCAGTAAGTATACTATTTGTTAGAAGTCATGACCAGTAAGTATACCATCTGTTAGAAGTCATGACCAGTAAGTATACCATCTGTTAGAAGTCATGACCAGTAAGTATACCATCTGTTAGAAGTCATGACCAGTAAGTATACTATCTGTTAGAAGTCATGACCAGTAAGTATACTATCTGTTAGAAGTCATGACCAGTAAGTATACCTATCTGTTAGAAGTCATGACCAGTAAGTATATACTATCTGTTAGAAGTCATGACCAGTAAGTATACTATCTGTTAGAAGTCATGACCAGTAAGTATACTATCTGTTAGAAGTCATGACCAGTAAGTATACTATCTGTTAGAAGTCATGACCAGTAAGTATACTATCTGTTAGAAGTCATGACCAGTAAGTATACTATCTGTTAGAAGTCATGGCCAGTAAGTATACTATCTGTTAGAAGTCATGACCAGTAAGTATACTATCTGTTAGAAGTCATGACCAGTAAGTATACTATCTGTTAGAAGTCATGACCAGTAAGTATACTATCTGTTAGAAGTCATGACCAGTAAGTATACTATCTGTTAGAAGTCATGACCAGTAAGTATACCATCTGTTAGAAGTCATGACCAGTAAGTATACTATCTGTTAGAAGTCATGACCAGTAAGTATACTATCTGTTAGAAGTCATGACCAGTAAGTATACTATCTGTTAGAAGTCATGACCAGTAAGTATACCATCTGTTAGAAGTCATGACCAGTAAGTATACTATCTGTTAGAAGTCATGACAGTAAGTATACTATCTGTTAGAAGTCATGACCAGTAAGTATACCATCTGTTAGAAGTCATGACCAGTAAGTATACTATCTGTTAGAAGTCATGACCAGTAAGTATACTATCTGTTAGAAGTCATGACCAGTAAGTATACCATCTGTTAGAAGTCAAGAAGTCATGACCAGTAAGTATACCATCTGTTAGAAGTCATGACCGTAAGACCAGTAAGTATACCATCTGTTAGAAGTCATGACCAGTAAGTATACTATCTGTTAGAAGTCATGACCAGTAAGTATACTATCTGTTAGAAGTCATGACCAGTAAGTATACTATCTGTTAGAAGTCATGACCAGTAAGTATACTATCTGTTAGAAGTCATGACCAGTAAGTATACTATGTGTTAGAAGTCATGACCAGTAAGTATACCATCTGTTAGAAGTCATAACCAGTAACTATTTAGTATCTGTTAGAAGTCATGACGAGTAAGTATACTATCTGTTAGAAGTCATGACCAGTAAGTATACCATCTGTTAGAAGTCATGACCAGTAAGTATACTATCTGTTAGAAGTCATGACCAGTAAGTATACTATCTGTTAGAAGTCATGACCAGTAAGTATACTATCTGTTAGAAGTCATGACCAGTAAGTATACTATCTGTTAGAAGTCATGACCAGTAAGTATACTATCTGTTAGAAGTCATGACCAGTAAGTATACTATCTGTTAGAAGTCATGACCAGTAAGTATACTATCTGTTAGAAGTCATGACCAGTAAGTATACATCTGTTAGAAGTCATGACCAGTAAGTATACTATCTGTTAGAAGTCATGACCAGTAAGTATACCATCTGTTAGAAGTCATGACCAGTAAGTATACTATCTGTTAGAAGTCATGACCAGTAAGTATACTATCTGTTAGAAGTCATGACCAGTAAGTATACTATCTGTTAGAAGTCATGACCAGTAAGTATACCATCTGTTAGAAGTCATGACCAGTAAGTATACTATCTGTTAGAAGTCATGACCAGTAAGTATACTATCTGTTAGAAGTCATGACCAGTAAGTATACTATCTGTTAGAAGTCATGACCAGTAAGTATACTATCTGTTAGAAGTTATGACCAGTAAGTATACTATCTGTTAGAAGTCATGACCAGTAAGTATATCATCTGTTAGAAGTCATGACCAGTAAGTATACCATCTGTTAGAAGTCATGACCAGTAAGTATACTATCTGTTAGAAGTCATGACCAGTAAGTATACTATCTGTTAGAAGTCATGACCAGTAAGTATACTATCTGTTAGAAGTCATGACCAGTAAGTATACTATCTGTTAGAAGTCATGACCAGTAAGTATACCATCTGTTAGAAGTCATGACCAGTAAGTATACCATCTGTTAGAAGTCATGACCAGTAAGTATACTATCTGTTAGAAGTCATGACCAGTAAGTATACTATCTGTTAGAAGTCATGACCAGTAAGTATACTATCTGTTAGAAGTCATGACCAGTAAGTATACCATCTGTTAGAAGTCATGACCAGTAAGTATACTATCTGTTAGAAGTCATGACCAGTAAGTATACCATCTGTTAGAAGTCATGACCAGTAAGTATACTATCTGTTAGAAGTCATGACCAGTAAGTATACTATCTGTTAGAAGTCATGACCAGTAAGTATACTATCTGTTAGAAGTCATGACCAGTAAGTATTTAGTATCTGTTAGAAGTCATGACGAGTAAGTATACTATCTGTTAGAAGTCATGACCAGTAAGTATACTATCTGTTAGAAGTCATGACCAGTAAGTATACTATCTGTTAGAAGTCATGACCAGTAAGTATACTATCTGTTAGAAGTCATGACCAGTAAGTATACTATCTGTTAGAAGTCATGACCAGTAAGTATACTATCTGTTAGAAGTCATGACCAGTAAGTATACTATCTGTTAGAAGTCATGACCAGTAAGTATACTATCTGTTAGAAGTCATGACCAGTAAGTATACTATCTGTTAGAAGTCATGACCAGTAAGTATACTATCTGTTAGAAGTCATGACCAGTAAGTATACTATCTGTTAGAAGTCATGACCAGTAAGTATACTATCTGTTAGAAGTCATGACCAGTAAGTATACTATCTGTTAGAAGTCATGACCAGTAAGTATAGTATCTGTTAGAAGTCATGACCAGTAAGTATACTATCTGTTAGAAGTCATGACCAGTAAGTATACTATCTGTTAGAAGTCATGACCAGTAAGTATACCATCTGTTAGAAGTCATGACCAGTAAGTATACCATCTGTTAGAAGTCATGACCAGTAAGTATACTATCTGTTAGAAGTCATGACCAGTAAGTATACTATCTGTTAGAAGTCATGACCAGTAAGTATACTATCTGTTAGAAGTCATGACCAGTAAGTATAGTATCTGTTAGAAGTCATGACGAGTAAGTATACTATCTGTTAGAAGTCATGACCAGTAAGTATAGATACCATCTGTTAGAAGTCATGACCAGTAAGTATACTATCTGTTAGAAGTCATGACCAGTAAGTATACTATCTGTTAGAAGTCATGACCAGTAAGTATACTATCTGTTAGAAGTCATGACCAGTAAGTATACTATCTGTTAGAAGTCATGACCAGTAAGTATACCATCTGTTAGAAGTCATGACCAGTAAGTATACTATCTGTTAGAAGTCATGACCAGTAAGTATACTATCTGTTAGAAGTCATGACCAGTAAGTATACTATCTGTTAGAAGTCATGACCAGTAAGTATACTATCTGTTAGAAGTCATGACCAGTAAGTATACTATCTGTTAGAAGTCATGACCAGTAAGTATACATCTGTTAGAAGTCATGACCAGTAAGTATACATCTGTTAGAAGTCATGACCAGTAAGTAAGTATACCATGTATTGTTAGAAGTCATGACCAGTAAGTATACTATCTGTTAGAAGTCATGACCAGTAAGTATACTATCTGTTAGAAGTCATGACCAGTAAGTATACTATCTGTTAGAAGTCATGACCAGTAAGTATACTATCTGTTAGAAGTCATGACCAGTAAGTATACCATCTGTTAGAAGTCATGACCAGTAAGTATACTATCTGTTAGAAGTCATGACCAGTAAGTATACTATCTGTTAGAAGTCATGACCAGTAAGTATACTATCTGTTAGAAGTCATGACCAGTAAGTATACCATCTGTTAGAAGTCATGACCAGTAAGTATACTATCTGTTAGAAGTCATGACCAGTAAGTATACTATCTGTTAGAAGTCATGACCAGTAAGTATACTATCTGTTAGAAGTCATGACCAGTAAGTATACCATCTGTTAGAAGTCATGACCAGTAAGTATACTATCTGTTAGAAGTCATGACCAGTAAGTATACTATCTGTTAGAAGTCATGACCAGTAACTATTTAGTACCATCTGTTAGAAGTCATGACCAGTAAGTATACTATCTGTTAGAAGTCATGACCAGTAAGTATACTATCTGTTAGAAGTCATGACCAGTAAGTATACTATCTGTTAGAAGTCATGACCAGTAAGTATACCATCTGTTAGAAGTCATGACCAGTAAGTATACTGTTATCTGTTAGAAGTCATGACCAGTAAGTATACTATCTGTTAGAAGTCATGACCAGTAAGTATACTATCTGTTAGAAGTCATGACCAGTAAGTATACTATCTGTTAGAAGTCATGACCAGTAAGTATACCATCTGTTAGAAGTCATGACCAGTAAGTATATCTATCTGTGAGAAGTCATAACCAGTAAGTATACTATCTGTTAGAAGTCATGACCAGTAAGTATACTATCTGTTAGAAGTCATGACCAGTAAGTATACTATCTGTTAGAAGTCATGACCAGTAAGTATACTATCTGTTAGAAGTCATGACCAGTAAGTATACCATCTGTTAGAAGTCATGACCAGTAAGTATACCATCTGTTAGAAGTCATGACCAGTAAGTATACTATCTGTTAGAAGTCATGACCAGTAAGTATACTATCTGTTAGAAGTCATGACCAGTAAGTATACTATCTGTTAGAAGTCATGACCAGTAAGTATACTATCTGTTAGAAGTCATGACCAGTAAGTATATATGTGTTAGAAGTCATGACCAGTAAGTATACTATCTGTTAGAAGTCATGACCAGTAAGTATACTATCTGTTAGAAGTCATGACCAGTAAGTATACATCTGTTAGAAGTCATGACCAGTAAGTATACTATCTGTTAGAAGTCATGACCAGTAAGTATACTATCTGTTAGAAGTCATGACCAGTAAGTATACTATCTGTTAGAAGTCATGACCAGTAAGTATACCATCTGTTAGAAGTCATGACCAGTAAGTATACTATCTGTTAGAAGTCATGACCAGTAAGTATACTATCTGTTAGAAGTCATGACCAGTAAGTATACTATCTGTTAGAAGTCATGACCAGTAAGTATACTATCTGTTAGAAGTCATGACCAGTAAGTATACTATCTGTTAGAAGTCATGACCAGTAAGTATACTATCTGTTAGAAGTCATGACCAGTAAGTATACTATCTGTTAGAAGTCATGACCAGTAAGTATACCTCTGTTAGAAGTCATGACCAATACGTATACTATCTGTTAGAAGTCATGACCAGTAAGTATACTATGTGTTAGAAGTCATGACCAGTAAGTATACCATCTGTTAGAAGTCATAACCAGTAACTATATACTATCTGTTAGAAGTCATGACCAGTAAGTATACTATCTGTTAGAAGTCATGACCAGTAAGTATACTATCTGTTAGAAGTCATGACCAGTAAGTATACCATCTGTTAGAAGTCATGACCAGTAAGTATACCATCTGTTAGAAGTCATGACCAGTAAGTATACTATCTGTTAGAAGTCATGACCAGTAAGTATACTATCTGTTAGAAGTCATGACCAGTAAGTATACTATCTGTTAGAAGTCATGACCAGTAAGTATACTATCTGTTAGAAGTCATGACCAGTAAGTATACTATCTGTTAGAAGTCATGACCAGTAAGTATACTATCTGTTAGAAGTCATGACCAGTAAGTATACTATCTGTTAGAAGTCATGACCAGTAAGTAACAGTATACTATCTGTTAGAAGTCATGACCAGTAAGTATACTATCTGTTAGAAGTCATGACCAGTAAGTATACTATCTGTTAGAAGTCATGACCAGTAAGTATACTATCTGTTAGAAGTCATGACCAGTAAATATACTATCTGTTAGAAGTCATGACCAGTAAGTATACTATCTGTTAGAAGTCATGACCAGTAAGTATACTATCTGTTAGAAGTCATGACCAGTAAGTATACTATCTGTTAGAAGTCATGACCAGTAAGTATACTATCTGTTAGAAGTCATGACCAGTAAGTATACTATCTGTTAGAAGTCATGACCAGTAAGTATACTATCTGTTAGAAGTCATGACCAGTAAGTATACTATCTGTTAGAAGTCATGACCAGTAAGTATACTATCTGTTACAAATCATGACCAGTAAGTATACCATCTGTTAGAAGTCAAGAAGTCATGACCAGTAAGTATACCATCTGTTAGAAGTCATGACCAGTAAGTATACATCTGTTAGAAGTCATGACCAGTAAGTATACTATCTGTTAGAAGTCATGACCAGTAAGTATACTATCTGTTAGAAGTCATGACCAGTAAGTATACTATCTGTTAGAAGTCATGACCAGTAAGTATACTATCTGTTAGACGTCATGACCAGTAAGTATACCATCTGTTAGAAGTCATGACCAGTAAGTATACTATCTGTTAGAAGTCATGACCAGTAAGTATACTATCTGTTAGAAGTCATGACCAGTAAGTATACCATCTGTTAGAAGTCATAACCAGTAAGTATAGTATCTGTTAGAAGTCATGACGAGTAAGTATACTATCTGTTAGAAGTCATGACCAGTAAGTATACTATCTGTTAGAAGTCATGACCAGTAAGTATACCATGTGTTAGAAGTCATGACCAGTAAGTATACCATCTGTTAGAAGTCATGACCAGTAAGTATACTATCTGTTAGAAGTCATGACCAGTAAGTATACCATCTGTTAGAAGTCATGACCAGTAAGTATACTATCTGTTAGAAGTCATGACCAGTAAGTATACTATCTGTTAGAAGTCATGACCAGTAAGTATACCATCTGTTAGAAGTCATGACCAGTAAGTATACTATCTGTTAGAAGTCATGACCAGTAAGTATACTATCTGTTAGAAGTCATGACCAGTAAGTATACTATCTGTTAGAAGTCATGACCAGTAAGTATACCATCTGTTAGAAGTCATGACCAGTAAGTATACTATCTGTTAGAAGTCATGACCAGTAAGTATACTATCTGTTAGAAGTCATGACCAGTAAGTATACTATCTGTTAGAAGTCATAACCAGTAAGTATACTATCTGTTAGAAGTCATGACCAGTAAGTATACTATCTGTTAGAAGTCATGACCAGTAAGTATACTATCTGTTAGAAGTCATGACCAGTAAGTATACTATCTGTTAGAAGTCATGACCAGTAAGTATACTATCTGTTAGAAGTCATGACCAGTAAGTATACCATCTGTTAGAAGTCATGACCAGTAAGTATACTATCTGTTAGAAGTCATGACCAGTAAGTATACTATCTGTTAGAAGTCATGACCAGTAAGTATACTATCTGTTAGAAGTCATGACCAGTAAGTATACTATCTGTTAGAAGTCATGACCAGTAAGTATACCATCTGTTAGAAGTCATGACCAGTAAGTATACCTATCTGTTAGAAGTCATGACCAGTAAGTATACTATCTGTTAGAAGTCATGACCAGTAAGTATACCATCTGTTAGAAGTCATGACCAGTAAGTATACCATCTGTTAGAAGTCATGACCAGTAAGTATACCATCTGTTAGAAGTCATGACCAGTAAGTATACTATCTGTTAGAAGTCATGACCAGTAAGTATACCATCTGTTAGAAGTCATGACCAGTAAGTATACCATCTGTTAGAAGTCATGACCAGTAAGTATACCATCTGTTAGAAGTCATGACCAGTAAGTAATACATACATGTTAGAAGTCATGACAGTAAGAAATGCAAACAAAGGAGATTATATCTAAATTATATTATTTGTTCAATGCATTAGTGTAAAATGATGTCGAACTCAGATCGAAAGGAAGCGAACAGATTGACAATCAAGTTATATGCGTGCATTTGTAGTTTAATGGAAACAAATGCCATTATTTCTTATATAATTTAGCTGCAATATTGTAGCTAAAAAAGCTTTAAGACAGATAATGGTGTCGTCTTCAGAGCTTCAATTAGTGCCTATTACTGCTAATGGAACAAAGCAATGGTTATGCAAACCATGATGAAAACGGTTTTTTTATTAATTTTGTCGTAGTTGTTATATGTCTCACTTACTTTCTCTTCTAAGCAATTAAACTGAACCGTCTAAATATCATATTCACAAACAAACATTATATCTTTCCACATATAAATAGGATGGTCTTTTCGAAGAAAAACTATACGGCAAGCCCACACATAATGAACTTGGCCTGTTGTGAGCGGTACGGTCGATAGAAGAATGGTCGTTACAAATGCATGTATACGCATAAGATAATTGAAAACCTACGAAATAGTATGGAACATTGTACCAAAGTGATCCACTAGTACACATAGGCACCATTTCGTACCCATTCGGAAGGTATAGTTGATCGGGTACGTCAATTTGTTCTACCCATACAGGTTCATACCCTACAGGATTATCCCATAATTGCAAAGGAAAAGCTAACACGTTTTACAAAAGGGGTGTAGGACAATACGCGCTAGATACTTACGCGAGTTACATATACATGTGGTGCCTAGAGTCGACGATGTCATCAATCTTGATCCGTTACGTCAACATCCGAAATATAAACATTTTCAGAAACCGTATGGGGTGATCATCAAACATGAGTCTGTCAAATGACAGGGATATATCAACCTCCGTATAAAATTATGGAAGTCATCACTTGGCAAGCCTCATGTTGAATAGCTAAAATCATTCTTGTTCACTTGACAGACCAATGATAGTTGATATTATTCGTTTTCGGAATGTTGCATTTTCAAAACCTGTTTTGACTTTTAAGAGTTGTGAGGGAAAAGTCACAAGACTCGGACCGTATGAAAAGTTTCCGACTGTACTCGAAAGGACAACAGGGACGCAAACAGTTTACGTTCGGATCACCTAGTGACGATGATAGGAAGGTAATTCCGTTACACTGCTTAATGCTGAAAATTTTATTGTATATGAACTATAAATTGATATTCAAAATTAAATATCTTTGAATAAACAGAGCTATCAACAAATTGAAAATACCAAGCCAACAATGGTATAGTCATTTAAACCTATTAAAATATACTCGATTTTATGTTAAATTTGTAGGTCTTTATACGATCTCAAGATGCTCACTATGGTAATGTTTTCTGTCTAAATTGAAGGTATTAACTAGATATAATTGGATTAATAAGTATTTAACATAAAATGATATGATTAGCAGTTTTAGCTCTACTCAAAAATCTTGTAAATTAAAGAACCTAATCGGAACTTAACAGCTATTTAAGACAATATCTATCATGTTTTCATTCTGATTTGAGTTACTTCCCTTCGTCTTACTCCATTAGAGCTGATAAATTGGAGCTACTAATCAACTAGATAGATCAGAATGATTTCTCTTTAGTTTACATGTTTACAAGTTAGACGTTTGCTTTGTTTCAGAAATGGATGAAATCTTTAAAAGAAGAAATGCTATCAGCTAACGAAGCTGTTGAGGAAGATGATGAGTGAGTAGCCATTTTGACGTCATTATTTCATGAGCGTAATTCACGTCGTTTTCTTCGAAAAGTGTGACGTTACGCTAGCAAGCACATGATGTCACCATCAATAGCAACCCGGAAGGGCACATAACTGTGTAGTATGCAACATCTGCTCATTCATATCCACCAGTCTAATTAAGAACACAGATTAACATATTTCATTTCGTGTCCATCGAACTACTTTCCTTCCTTTACCCACAGATCATTACCGGGTGGTAAAATAGTCGACGACGAACCAGAGGATGAGTACACGTATCTGGAAAAGCAGGTCAAGGTCAAGATATACCCGCCTGTAGTACCACCAACAACTTCTGCGGACAAAACAAAGACTAATAAATCTAAAAACCAACGTCCAGGTAAATTTGATTTTACCGTCTTTATGTACGTGTCATGGTGTGTTTTAATATAGCATCAACAGTTTGGGTTTGTGCTACGAATGCACATGATAAATATATGTTAATTTTGGTTCTGCAACATACATATCCACGTTTATCGTCTTGTCATTGTTCTGTGTAGCAGTTAAATGTCGCTGGTGGTTTATTTTACTATATTCGTGTTCTTATTGAAATTTGCGAATTCTTAAAATATTCAGTTGTAATCAAGCGAAAGTATCGTGTAGGTATCGGTGAATACCGCGATAGATATTGACTCCGAGAATTATATACAGTATTGTGATCTAAATGACTATAACAGCTGCTGGCATCCATCAAGTACTTTATGTATCACATCATACTGAGAAAAGAATATAAACTCAAAAATAACGCATTACATTTTATGAAGCATTGTATTGGTGTATCTGCCTTTTGAAGAAATCACTATATTTGACAGTAAAATGTTTTTACTTATATTAGAGGATATCAGATCACCTTGATAACAATGTTTTTACATTATCTCGTTATTACTTGTTTTTGTTCTTGTTTTTTGTGTGTGCTATAAAGTCTTGTCTCTTAAAGTTGTATGGTCTATAACTCTCGCTCTTTTTGTCATAGTGAAAACTGTTTAAGTGTTATACATATTTTCTCCGTCTTTCTGAGTTTTAAACTTTCTAATTTGACTACTTTTTATAAAGTTGCAGCCCTGGAAGTATTATTAATTATAAAAGTAAAAATCTTTTTAACGTGTACACGTGAAAAATAGGCTCGAAAGATGCCGAATCATTCCAAACTCTTCCGAACATCGTCGTGTCAATCTCGAAGAAAAACGAGAGTTGTGAAACCAATAGAAAATGTCAACAATTTTTCATAAACAAAACATGTGGTCGGCCTCAGCAGACTGGATCTACAAAGAAAATAATACTCGCACATTACAATATTTGATACACACAATATTTTACTGCAATGTGTAAATTGGATGTTTCAAATACTCAATCTGTGGACATATACCAGCATGATTTGTTCATATTAGCCAGAAGGAAAACGTAAACAAACACATGTGCGCTTACGCTAGTTACCTGGCTCACCACGTGCAGGTCGTGTCGAACGTCAGTCACGTGATACGATTCGGAATACGACAAAACCCGAAGTCACTAAACATGGCGGTGATTGAAGGCGCTTTATTCAAAACCAGGAATATATGATTCCTAGATTTCGGCTCTCTTATAGGCCGACATATGCTTTTGGGGAGCTAAATCATCAAGTAACATGTCAATGTTTAAATATCAAATGTTTAAGTTACATATCGTTACAGTGAAAGTAGCAGTAATATAACTTTAAGCAACGAGATTCCCGCACATTGTAGCTTATTGTTTTTCTTTGTAGTGCCAGAACCTGAGAGTGATTCCGAAGACGATTACGACAAAATAACTGAAGGTCAAATGGCGCAAATACGTTCGCGAGCCCCCTTACCAGGTACCGTCTAGTATTGTTAAATAAATTAATTCCCACATTATATCTCATTTGAAAAAAAAGGTTACTCAGTGATGCTTTATAAAGTAGATACAGCTCCTTTATTTTTAAGATATGAATTTTCAGTATTCTCTCTGATGTTAGTGAAGAATTTAATATAAACAATGCTATTTAGAGAAACATAAATGTTTAGGAAAGAATTATTCACTAATATAATTAATGTCATGCATCCATATACCCTATAGTAATAATCGCTGTCCGTCCGTCTGTTTATCCTGTGTTCAAGTCCTTTTTATAATTAAGATAGAAAGAAGTCGAGTATCCTTCTCCATGCCATCTTGATCTGTTTTATATTTTTGTGGACTAACTAGATACAAATGACTGTCCAGTGCCCATTTTTTATGTTGACTATGAGATAAGCTATACATTGACGTTGAGAAATCTAGTGATGAAGCTTATGGTAGAGTCTGATACCCTGGTAGGTCGGTCATTAGCTGGGCCCTCCCCTGATGTGGTAGTATACTAGCTTTATTACGTAGTTTTATCATTACAGAAATCCCTAAACCAGAAAATGTTGAGATGCGGCCCAAACCTGTACCACAACCAAAGCCAAAGCCACTCCTTGTAAGTGAAGCACCGATACGCAGTTAAGGGGGAGCTAGACAACTTTTCGGTAGATTTGATTAACAATGATACGCTATAGCAGTAATCATTAGTTTCATTTATGAACAAATGAAACCTTTAAACACCTGTAGTGGTTTTTTTCAAACAATTTGGTAAATTTATTTGGTCGCAGCGACACAGGCTTTATTATACCGTGTATTTTATCAAATTCTCTATGACACATAGGATGGAAACCCATCGAGATATTTATGGAAAATATCATACATAGTGACATCAAAACGTTTCTTAACACATTCGGTAAGAGGTAAATGTAATTTACTTGGAATACCCATCAAAATCACTAACTTATTCGATTCAATAAAATCCTACGATTGTCTAAGAAGGAATTTTGTTAAATACATGCTTGTTTCATAAAAGTCTCAGCAGGTCTCAATCCATTATACATCCGAAAATCGGTAAAATTAAGCATGTGTCGTTAGAACCAGATACATTTTAAATGTTATTATTTTTTACAAAACTGTTCGTGGTAATAATCCTTCTTGTTTCTTTGATGAAAGTGTGATACGGGGCTTATTGCACATAAAATCGACACCTGTTTAAATGGTTAAATACCAGTTATGTAGCTACCCTATCATTCTATTGAAAATGTGAAGAAATGGCCTGCTGTTTAGAGTAGTGATCAATGCATTGATATAAGTCAAAATGGAAATGAATTATGATTATTAAATTGTCGCTTTAAGCTATATTTGCTCAATACTAATATTAAAACATTATTGTTGTCAGGTCATGCATGTTTCATATTGCATAAGCATATTTGTTCACCAATATAACAACATCTTTTTCCAGCTATTACTTCATTTCTCAAATATCCTCATAAAAGTATTTTAGTACTTTAGTCAATAACAATGATACTTGTCGCCCTATCTAATGACATTGCTAACATGTCCTGAACGTACGTATAGGCTTTGTTAATACATGTCATATCATTGAGATCATGTCGGCTTTGGAATCGACATTATATGTACTAATTACTATGTATCTACTAATTAATCAGCATTGAATACATGATAAAGATAGTATTTTAGTATACATTTTTGTGCACTTCCTCAGATACAAACAAATAATTCAACATAAAGAAATTGAATTGTTTCAGACACGACATATATCAAGAAACGACTTCGAGTTCAAAAGTTCAGACCGTAATGAGGTTCAAAAGTAAGTACGCGTTGTGTAATCAATGTACTTTCACTTTATACATACATGTATTTCATATTGTTTTGTTATCACCATAACTCAGAATACATGATCTAACATTAAGCAAACTTTGATCAAAAGATCTATATATGTGTCTTCTGTTATACTCAAAACTACAATATAAAATTGATGGAAAAATCGTTTCCGACAAATGATACTTAGTAATGAATTCCATAAAAATATTATTCTCATTCCAATTGCTCAACTGAATATCCAGTCAATACATATTTAAGATACAATACCGGCAATCATCTACATTAGTCATATTGAGTATTCATTAGATTTAACAAGGTTACCAAGTATTTGTATATGTTTTAGCAGGGTTGGCTGTACGTCATTAGCAGAAATAACATGTTAATACAAAAATAGATAGATTTCATTAGGTAATATACATACTATCGGTATCATTATGCCGTGAAGACATTTAGTCATTACAGCGTTGTTCATGTACAATTGTTTAAAAACACTATTTAATCAAACGGAGTGATGCCAAGGAATCGACTAAATTTTGAACTGCAATAGGTACAGGTAGTAACCCATCATTTTTGTCCATCAACATTCTCGATATTCCAGTGGTTATTAGTCCCCTGTTGGTGAAACAAGAGGGACTATTGTGTTTGTTCCTGTCTGTCTGTCTGTCTGTCTGTCTGTCTGTCTGTCTGTCCGGATGTGGTTTCCAGATGATAACTTGAGAACTAATGGATGGATTTTGATCAAACTTCACACAATGGTAGCTTATGAAAAAATACAGCTTAGGATTGAATTTGGAGTCAAAAAAGCAACTGCAAAGGTCACTGTTACTAAAAATAGATTGTTTAAAATAATATTAATTTCCAGACGATAACTTGTGAAAAATCAACGGATTTTGATAAAACTTCACTAAATGGTAGCATATGAGAAAATACAGCTTGGGGTTACATTTGGAGTCAAAAGGTCAACTACAAAGGTCACTGTTACTAAATATAAATTATTTTACAAATTTTAGTTTCCGAATGATAACTTGAGAACACATCAGCGGAATGTGTTCAAACTTCATAAAATGGTAACATAGAAGATAACACAGATTGGTATTGAATTTGGGGTCAAAAGGCCAACTAGAAAGGTCACTGTTACTAAAAGAGATTGTTTCACAAGATATTAATGTCCAGACGATTACTTATGAAAACATCAACGAATTCGATCAAACTTCACACAATGGTAGCATTAGAAAAAAAATACAGCTTGGGATTAAATTTGAAGTCAAAAGGTCAACTACAAAAGTCACTATGACTAAAAATAGTTTGTTCCGCAAATTTTGACTTTCATACGATAACTTGAGAACACATCAACGGAATGTGTTCGAACTTCATACAATGGTAACACAGGAGATAGCATAGCTTGGTATTAAATTTAGGGTCAAAAGGTCAACTACAAAGGTCACTGTTACTTAAAGTAGATTGTTTCACAAAATATTAATTTCCAGGCGATTACCTGAGAATACATCAACAGAATTTGTTCAAACTTCATACAATGATAGCATAACTAAGCAATAATAACTTGCCATTAGATTAGAGAATGTAGTTGATGGCAGGGGACGTGTGTTGCTTGCAACACTTACTGTAAGCTTGTTATCACTGTTGTTATATCCACCCCTGGACTATATTTCGTAACAAAACTGGAGGTTATGTATGCTACAATAGAGGAGCATGTAGTTTGATCATTTAAGTGCATCAAAAGATTCGAATAAGAGTACATCTTATTTCTTTGAAATTTGGCCTCTCTCTCTCTCTCTCTCTCTCTCCATCTCTCTCCATCTCTCTCTCTCTATCTCCCAATATTCAAAGAGGTATCTGCAGGCATGTGATTAGTCAGTTTTTCTCTCTTGATTTTCCTACAGTTTTACTATGTTATAGTCCAGGAGTAAATTTAACGACAGTGATAGTAACCTGTGAAATATCGAGGATGTTGCCACCAACTACTCTACCCTCTGTCCGTGGCTTTAGTAACATACCCTCCCCTTCCAAGGAAACAACGAGATAGTTCTTCATATAATCAATATACCGCGTATTTTCATGAACAGGAATTTCTATGTATATACTTTTTTACAGCATTCTTTCTTCAAAGCCACCAGGAACGTACTTAGTTCGTCAATCACGACAAGATAATAATGAGGTAAGTGGTCCATCTTTTCATTTTAAATGTGTCGGTGTCACAAACAAATACATGTATTACTATAGATTTTCGCTATATACAACTATGTACATGTAGTTCCTCTAGTAAATAGATTATATTAACAAAAACATAAAAAGTTATAACATCAAATCATCTATGGAAATCATTAACTAAAAGGTTGACCAAAATAATGGAATAGTTTAAGTTTATAAGGAAATAATTAAATGGGATGGGGATGATATGTACATGTAGTTATTTTTAATGATACGTTGCCATTGAATTGATGTTTTTCAAGTAAATGTTGGCGTAAGATTAATATAATCTTACATGTGGACAGGGATATCTCAACCCGAGTGAAAGATTTTGGCTACTCAACCCGGGGCTTGCTGAGAGTTGATGGTCAAAATCTTCCACGAGGGTTGAGATATCCCTGTCCAACTGACAAGCCCATATTTGATTATTTTTCTCCCATACTTTAACGAGAAATGGTGAAGAACGTCGGTATGCGTAAAAATGGTCGCCGCATGTATTCATGACGTCACTGTCTAGCGCATGTGAGCTGTCTTTTCTCTACCCCGGTAAAAGACTTAGTTATATTTTCCCTAGCAACCGCGGGGTAACCTTGTCAAGTATGGGAGAATTTATCATCAATTCTCAACAGCGCATGAGTTACTTGTACTGTCGTTATATCCACCCCTGGACAATCTCATAATAAAAAGTCATTTCAGGAGAAAAACAATCTGACCGATTACATGCCAGCAGAAACTTCCTATGGGGATAACAGGGTGCGATTCTGTTAATGTAAATCGTACATCAAAGGTCCCTATTTCAGGTTTGCTATGACAAGGTCCAGGGATGAATAATACGACATTGATAGTAATTCCTGCAATGTCGAGAATGGATTTGGATATCGCCTAGTGCCAACATTTAATTAGGGCGACATAGTTCGAATTTTGAATGGCGTGTCCAAGAAAGACATGAACAAGTACATTGTTTTCTAGAGTATATAGAATGTTTATGATTTCTCTTCAGGTTTTATCAGTTCAAACCACCGAAGGAATGAAGGAATATAGAATATTCTGCAAGGTAATAGTGTGATCCTGGCAATCTATAATGTCTCATTATTCAATAGTCCAGTTACAATTTGTTTTCAACTGGGATTAGCAGAAAGACCAATCCTATAAATTGACCACATTGCCATAATGCACATAATGTATTAGAAAATAAATTGTTCGGTGTTTTTTTCTCCGGATACGCAGGATTTTCCCACCACCTAACCCTGACACGTCTATAAATGATATTGGATGTTAACATCACGTATACCTAATCAAACAAAATTCTGTTAATATGACGCTTTTCGGTTTTTTATTACTTTTTTAACTCACCATCATGACAAACTACCTACCACGCAAAGCTGCTCTTCGTCTATAGGAAATATTTGGTCTCCTTAACGCTTTCACTCCTGCAGACATATTTGAAATATTTTAATTTAAAGGCTGAAACAGTTCATGATGAATTTTTAGGGTGAAAGAATCATACCATTATTTAATTTTCTGACTAAAACCAAGACTGCTGGTAAATCGTGTTCATAGTGACAGAAATAATGGGAGGCAAAACGCTTAAGACCAATACTTATTACTGCTTCCAATTTAATGTTGTTTAAAACTCAATTTATTATGTATCACTCGTTATTTAAGCCATATATCTTCCAACTGATTCCAGTACAAACCGCAATATTTGTTTCATGTAGTTGTTTAGAATGACTATTTCACAACCGATCTCTATTTGTATGAGTTCATATGATGTAGAGTTTATTTAAGGATTAACTTGAATACAATTTTCATATTATGGAGATATAACACTAAAAATCTGAGTGTACTCTAAATAAACGGTTTATGATGAGAGTACACTAAGATTTTTGTGTTATATCTCTATAACATAAAAAATATATTCAAATTAATCATTATAATTCAATTTACTAAAGATAATATCTAAAATACTCAAAATTCATTTTGGGACTCTTTTGTCTATGAAATCATTACGCCATCATCTCAGCAACTCCTTTATGGGCTGATAAAGTAAATTTTTGCTCGTAACAAGCAAAGTTGAATTATAAAATATTATATCTTACATTGGAATGGCAAGTTTACTAGATGTATGATATAACATTATAATGTATAATTTATTACAATGTCTTTACAACATTTCTCTATTTACAGGATGGCAAATTTAGTATAGATCACAAACAAAACTTCATGACGTTAGAGCTCCTGCTACAACACTACAGCAAAGCTGAGTTGCCAAACCGGCACGACTCCCTATGCAGAGGATACAGCTGTACAGACCTCAATGCTGTGTCCTAGTCACCATTTTAGCCGAAAATTAATACATAGAAACAATGAAGTAGATGATGTCACTTATAAATCCTTGATATAAAGAAAGAAAGAAAGAAAGAAAGAAAGAAAAGAATGAAAATGAAACTTGATAACATAAATGCGTTTGTTTGATAGAGACCATAGCTACAAATCGATCTAACTGCATATATGTATATTTAAAAGGGTTGACTGCGTATACGGTATTATGAACGCAATTAGCAACGAACATAGATCTATTGAGCACGTTAGCGATGTATACGTTACCAATTGAGTTCATACTACCAAATACGCAATCAAAATGAAGTTCAATCCTTTTATTTAATTGGCATCTCTGTTTTGATTTTTGACAGAATGAAGCTGGTAATTGCGGTCACCGTAATTACTATATTAAATTCGACAACCTACATGTATCCGCTAAACTGAAAAAGAGAAGTATATAGGAATTTAAATAAGTGTTCATTTCATATCATATTTTATGAAATGAAACGAGACGAAGAATTTTTTATTTTTACATGCCTTGGAAACGTCGGGACGAGTCACATCATTGTTAACTGTTGTCACAATATATTTCCAGCCAATAAAAATAGCTCCGTTTTATATTACATTAGTGGCATAAGCATAAGTATTTCATGAGCTTTTTCACCGGTCACTTAATTAGTACATGTATATTACATGTATTAGTTTTTCTTTTTTTAATATATATATTAGATATTAGGGGAAAGCTGATAAATCAATATATGTAGGTTAAGTGGACTAAGTATCGCACTGGACACCGTTGTCTAGCGAAGTTGCATGAATATGGGACAAAACAATGTATTACAAATGTATCTCTGTAGATTATATTGTTGTAGTATTAACCTTAGTTTGGCGATATGCGACGCTTCAAACGTCCTTTATATGACTATAATATAATATGCACCGCAGGTCATTGATTTTCTGAACATATATACAAAATGCTAAAAAGAGGAAACTGAAATGAATATGACAAAAAGGATCTTTGATGATTCTTTTAATTCATTTCATGATTTTTTTCTTTAATTTCTCAAATGACATCCGTCATACTTGACTTCAATCAGCGTTTGATTCCATACTACATTTTAAAACTTCATTCCATGATCTCCATCGTTTATAAACTATAACGCAAGACGTCCAGGCAACATAAATGAGTTGTAGATTTTTGTTAACATTCCAAAGTTAGATTAATAATAATCTTGCTGTTGTTGTTTTTTTATGAAATTCTAATTGCTCTTAAGCTTTCGATAATGTGTGTTTACTTATACTAGAACAGATTGCTTATAAGCATGTCGGGCGCTCACTTTTGTTAATGAAATTCAAACGTGTTTGCTTGCACTAATTGTATCGTTAATAGTATCTTGAGGGATAGTTCCAGATAATCTGCCATCCCAGATCGTCTTTTTATACAAGCACTTCCCTACAATACACAAAAAGACATAAAACGGGAGAAGTACACACATATCATCATCTTCATCAATCTTTATTCCTAAAAAATGAGAGTTTATAATACAAAAAAAACTACAATAATAATAATTCTGATATATACACTATAGATCTTCGAAAGTCTCATTTCCTAAACAACATATCAATGTTCTTTGCTGGGGTGTATCCACCCTGACATCTTAAGGAATCATTCCATATGCATGGCGTTAAAATAAATAGTGTGCTGCTTTATACACGAAATATACACAGTCGTTTGCGAATTCACAGCCCATAGTATCATTGTCAAAATCTTATTCTTCAAATGTTCCTTTAAATTTGTTGGTCCTTAAGATGACCTTTTAAGACAGGTTTGACTGTATGGACATAATAAACGTGTTGTGTATCTGATACATATGTATATCAAAAGCCACATTATGCATGTACTTGCCGCGTTTCGTATTGATATTTTTCTATCATCTTTTGTTCCTCAATAATTGGAATACTCCAAATCAACATCACTATATTAGAAATACACGTCACATAGTTCGGAATGAAAGACATAGTCGTGACTTATGTTTTTGAACGCAATATGTTTTCGTACATGTGTCATCAAGTTCAAATTATATGTGTCGACCAAAGTGTTATGATGTCCCAGTTAACACGTGGATCTGAGATTCAGTTACAGTTTATATAAATATGGACAATCCAGCGTGTCCATATTCCACTTTTAGACGTAGGGGTCTAGATCAAAAATCGGTAAAAAATCGTTTTATGCATAGTACACTGGGTGTATAGTACAATGTAGACTACATATTTTACCGATTTCAATCTTGACCCCTAAGTGTAAAAATGGTCAATTGGCAATCCGGTGAGTCCAAATTGATATAAACTATAAACTAATTAATTATCATATCACTGTGACTGTTAACGCCAGTCAATATGCGTGGTATATTTTAGTGCAGTACATTGTTAATTACAAAGAAATAAAAAAATAAATGGATGTTGATTTATCTTACTGTCAATATGTTATCACATTTTTCGCTTGAGCTCAGTACCATTGATATTGTTTGTTCATACATATATGTATGTGCTCATTTACTTGCTTCTTGTCCATTTTTGCTAAATAATGTCATTACTTGCAGATAAAATATTTTTTTAGTATTTGAAGAAAGAGATCTTTACAAGATCGATAGAAGGTTTGGGTGAGAAGTTAAAACTACATATACAATGTATGTACTTACCAATTTCAGTGTCATTACAGCTTCATGTATGTATGTTGAAATTAAAAGTTTTTTAAAATCAATATTCATAGAATTCAATACATTATGTATAGGGGTCACATTTTCCAATGTTTGATGATCCATTCGTCCTCTTTTAGTTGAGGCGTACATGTAGGTGAGAAGATAAAAACACAAAGAAGAAACGGCATAGTGTATTATGAATAAAAAGAAATATAAATGATTTTAAATATCATAGAAAGATAATAATAATGGTGCACTTAGTACTTATTTGTTGTGAGTAATATCGTGTGACGTAATGTTTCATACATTTAAATATGATTGGTATTTATAGGCACTGATTAAATTAATACACATTTCTATATCAATCATATACATGTTTATTGTAAAAAATATATAGGTCATGTACAATATGGTACACATATCAGTCACATATAAACGTCATTTTTTAAAGAGAAAAGAAAAAGAATTTTAAGGTTGTATTCTTCTGAGGTTTCAGTCCCGTTGAAGTCTCGTTTCGACAAAGATCAAAGAAGTTATGAGATTTTCAAACACAATTTATCAATACCTGTAGCAAGTTGCCGGTTTCAAATTTTGTCAAAAAATTACATTTCTAACTTCAGCAGATTTTTTTATACGGGGATTTTAAGAAATGGCCCATTTGGCGGCCATTTTGAAATTGTGTCTTTTTTCGCTTTGAGTAGAGCCAAAGTTTTACCATTTTTTACTGAAATTGTTTTTACTTAAATCATCACTGCACCAGCATTTTTAGCTGTATCGAGCTAATTTTTGCTGTAAATCTTTACTTGGTTCGTGATAATTAAAATATTGAGCATTAATGTATGAAATGATTCACTTTTTTACTTTATTTTTACATTTAATGGTAATTTGAGCACTTTTATTTTTTTACTCTAAAATACTGAAAAATAACAAATATTCAAGTGGGGCAAAAAAGTAAGCACACGGACCCCCCATTTTTCTGCCTGATTCTGAAAGAACAACCCTTTCCCTATTGATATGCAAAATATTAACAAAAGTTTAATACCAGAACTTTTTCTATAAAGGGTTAGATTTGGCAAAAATGGCTGAAAATGGTGCATTTTGTAGTTCAAAATTAAGGGGTAGGGGTAGCATATGTTGTTATTATGAGAAAAAAATATAAGTCTTTTTGATCAAAACTGGTATATTTTAAAAGAAGACTACTGGATAATAAATTCTACAAACATAAATACATATCAATCACCTCATTAGGAAATTATAGCTTTAAAATCTTGTGCATATGGTCAAAACGGCAAAATTCCCATAAAATCCAATATTTTGTCAACTAGGTATCTTTGAGCGACAGTAGCTCAAAAACGAGCACACGGACATATGTTTTTTCTTTCATTTTCTTTCATGGTATGAACTCCTCTTTCCAATAATTTTTATGAGAAAAAAAGTTTAATACAAGAAAATTTTGACTTCTCAGAGGAGTACATCCTTAAACACGACATACAGTAATTACAGTTACAAGCTTTAACCATTTAAGTTTTTCATTTATTTTGCACAAAATATATTTCTATGTGTGTATTTGGAAGAACCTCGTCTTTGAATTGATTATTTTCTAAATGATAAAATTAAAATAATTAAATAAATAATGATAATGAAAGTGTTTTGTGTGATTCTTTTTCTCTACTTCATAATATACTATATATATTTATCACCAAAAATATTCGTTTATGGTAGTAAAAGATTTATTTACATTGTGCATACTTGTCCATTACCTGCAGGCTTCCAACACGAAACAAAAGTTCGAGAGTACTAAAGCAATTTGTTTGTGTAAGTAATGTTAGGTAATGTCAACTTCTTGATTACTTTACATAACATTAAAATGTGTCCGGAAATTTAAAACGTACTATGGACAAGTTTTTATAAAATAAGTCAAATTTCCGGTTTAACATGAATAGTTAACGCACCTTGCATGGAAGTGCGTAAATTGATTTTAAATTTCGCAATAACGACCCCATTATCAGGTTCTCTACGGCATGTTACAAAACACAGTTTTGCAACCAGTTTTACCTAGTGACTCTGGCTGAAGAACACGATGTCAACTATTTGTGCATTTCACCGAGCTTTATTTACGAGTAGAAATGTCATTCAATCAGGAAAAGGTGGCCCAAGGATGGTAGGTTTCCTCATGTAAAACGTTTACATTTTAGCAGCGGTGATCGTTTTGATATCCTCTTGCTGCTCTTGTCCTTCGGTCTTTGTAGAGTGTTATATATATAGCACTCTTTCGTCATGTTGCAGACCTCTGATTAATACATTGCCATTGTATAACAGGGGAGGAGAGAATGTAGCCGCCAGCCCGAGGCTCGAACCCGGGACCTCCAAACACTAATTAGATCACTCTTCGATTGATCTACCTGTAGCCGTTACATCATACACACTGTACATCTACAATGTAGCTACTGTTGTAGCGGAAAAGATATCTTTAAAGTCAGTCAGAAGTCATTCAGAAGGTGATATCTTTTCCGCTACAACAGTAGCTAATCTACGATGGCATGTTCAATAACAAGAGATTCAAGTGTCTTAACGGTCATCTAACTTCCTTGGCAAAAGTTAATATAGGAAATTAATTAACTCTTTGAGTGCCACATGCTTTTCTTTAGAGAGTGCCAAGGCGGAATAGACCTCTTTAAAATTTGAACATGTATGACGTCACAGTAACACAATCGACAATTGTATAACGTCACGTCATCGGACCGGGAATGTAGCATTTTTCAATGTTGTTTTTTCTGTTTTTTTATTGACTTTAAATCAGTAACATTTCATGCGGAAGCTTAGTGGGATGCCTGATAATACCATGGTCGTAGAATATAGATAATTCTGTAATTCAAGGATGTTAAAAAAAAATTATTGCCGATATGTATTTATATGTACTTTATGGGTTATAAAGTTGTGAGGAAAGACGATCATATACATAACGTAGAATGCATATTTGTGAAGGTAACTCTGCTGCTGATTTGTTTCTGTTTTCATTGTAATATTGAATATAAAAGAAGTAAATGTTAATATAAAATAAAATAAAACAAAATAATATAATATAAAATATTTTATAAGTTCGACGGAACCAAATCTAAATGCATATATAACAAAATGTGTAGAAAAAAAGTGGTTTTTTTTTGTTTTTTTTTTGAAAAGCAAGCATCCTCCGCCGATTACAGTACTGTATTTAGCTATCTATATATAGGGTATGAAATTGTGACTCATAAAGCATGCAATTCGTATAATTGTTAAGAAATTATTTGTTTATAAATACTCAAAAATAAACTAAAGATATAGATATAAATACCACTGCCATTAAAATGGGATGGGACAAATTGTCTGTCGCATACCTTTCGTTATGTCCCGCTCTACTATATATGGAAGAGTAGGGGTATTTATATCATACAGTTAGTAAGAGTTGCATTCTTACTGGATATATACATATTTCTTACATCCGGGCCATCGAGAGTGATTTACATAAGTTGTATAACTTGTTTCTCAATTGATGTAAAATAAATAAAGTTTATATTATATACATATTTCTTAAAGTTGTTTCCAACACAATCTATATATACACACTCACCACGGTACCCAGTTTGTCTGATTAGAATTACAATATACATGTATACAATGAATAGCGTGACATTGAAGTCCAATAATATGTAATTGTTTTCCATGAGTCTTGAAATAAAGCATGTATTTCGTATGCATGATAGAACCAGAACGCTTACACGTTGGTCACTTAATTTCAGTATCAAGTTTAGTTGATACCAACATCTGTAACAATATCTGAACTGTTTGTCTATTTCGCTAAACACACAGGGATCTGAGAATAAGATACAGTTTATATCAATATAGACCCATATCTAAGATCACAGACAATAAGCGGTTTATGTACAATGTACATTCCCGTCTAGAAAAATTATGTAATTGATACATAAATGTTAACTGTCAAGTTGTGAATGTTTGGCGTCTCCTGATGTTAAAAATAATAGTAAAAAACAAACAAACAAACAATTAAAAAGTCAATATCAGTGAACGTAGTGACTGAATTGAATTGCATTGGCATTGGCTGTTGTGTGTTTTTTGCATGAATTGACAGTTAATGGTCACTTAATTTCATAAGAACTTGAGAAGAAGTTCAAAATTTGTTTTCAAGATGACGGCTGTGGTGGCCATCTTGGATATCGAATCAACCAGAAAACTAACAACACGTGGTCGGGACCATGTCGGGATCGCTGGTAGAACTTGAGAAGAAGTTCAAAATGTGAAAAGTTATAAACGGCTGACGGCGCACAACGACGGACGAAATATGATGACTATAGCTATATAAGTCATTCTGACCCTTCAGTTCAGATGACCTAAAAATGTATATTGTATAAGTACAGTTGAACCTGGTCATTGATGTTTGACCAGTCCAGTCCCGCTACACATTTACGATTGTGTATTCAGAAGTGAGCATTAACAGATAAAGTTGACAAATTACATAAAGATGCATGTGTGTGCAAACCAATGTAACCATGACAGCTGATGAATGGTACTGAATACTGTAGGTTTCAATCTACAAAATGTAATTAAAATCAAACTTGTAATTCCACTCCACTACGATGCACTATGATATGCTCCAACACAAGATCTAACAACACCATGTTCTGGTCACCTTAGAATGACACGTGGCATAGAATCCGAACACTTCAGGATGTACATGTAGAACTTAATCAAATATGAATATTATGATACGATATCCTGCCTCTACTTGACCATCTGACTAAAATCCTCTGTCAGTCGTTCAGAGCTATGTCATCACAACGATTCGGTATGTGCTAGTGGTCATTAATATTTCCAATTTAACTACACCAAAGATTTCATAGGTGACATGCTGATTGGCTAACTATTCCGTCTTTGCATATTACAGAGTTAGCTCTCTTGTGGGTAGGTATCGATTGTTACGTCATTATTATGTGAGCGCAATTCACGTTGTTTTCTTCCAAACACATGACGTCATAATCAATACCTACCTGCAAGTGCAGATAACTCTGTAATAGGCAAATTGGGAATAGAAGTCATGCTGATTGGCTAACTATAGGAGTCATGTTGAGGTGACCTTTAACTTTTAAAATGGGAATGTGAAACAAGGTTGAAAATTTGTAGCATTGCAAAAGTTGAATGTAACCATGACAGCTGATGAATGGTACTGAATACTGTAGGTTTCAATCTACAAAATGTAATTAAAATCAAACTTGTAATTCCACTCCACTACGATGCACTATGATATGCTCCAACACAAGATCTAACAACACCATGTTCTGGTCACCTTAGAATGACACGTGGCATAGAATCCGAACACTTCAGGATGTACATGTAGAACTTAATCAAATATGAATATTATGATACGATATCCTGCCTCTACTTGACCATCTGACTAAAATCCTCTGTCAGTCGTTCAGAGCTATGTCATCACAACGATTCGGTATGTGCTAGTGGTCATTAATATTTCCAATTTAACTACACCAAAGATTTCATAGGTGACATGCTGATTGGCTAACTATTCCGTCTTTGCATATTACAGAGTTACGCTCTCTTGTGGGTAGGTATCGATTGTTACGTCATTATTATGTGAGCGCAATTCACGTTGTTTTCTTCCAAACACATGACGTCATAATCAATACCTACCTGCAAGTGCAGATAACTCTGTAATAGGCAAATTGGGAATAGAAGTCATGCTGATTGGCTAACTATAGGAGTCATGTTGAGGTGACCTTTAACTTTTAAAATGGGAATGTGAAACAAGGTTGAAAATTTGTAGCATTGCAAAAGTTGATTGCTGTTGTGCTAAATACCATGTGATGATGCATTATAATTATATAATGTAACTAGTTGGCTATCAATGTGCCATGCAACAAAAGACATACCGGGTAAATAAATCTACACTGTTAATTAATAGAGATTAGGCAGGAATTCTTGCATTTGTTTGGTGTTGATTATTAACTTAATTACCTCATCTTAGGTCATCAATATATATAATTTTTATTTAAAAAAAATTGTTTTAGAAAGATAATCGGCCTTTGATGACATTTGTAAAATATGTGATATTGCAACATTTCAATCGTTCAAATAGTTTTTATGAAATTAAGCACCAAATATACATGTATGATGTTTTTATATTTCAGAGTAAGTTGGTTCCTCAATTATTTTCAAGCTTCAACACTGCCACTCGAAGGAATTTCCATTCTATGATAAGAACCCCATTAAGATCAACACCAAAAAATGTAAGTATGCAAAATTGTACATATACATATATGCTGCGTATGAAAAAGAAGTATTTTAAAGCATAGTGCATACAGTCATACAACTCATGTTTCCCCACATGCAGAGCCCCACATACAGTTACTGGTAACACGTATGAGCTGTTGTTCGTGTAACAGATCTCTCCAAGGTGTTCTGCTAACAAACAAAATGGATGGCAGATGATACTTCAGTTAGCCTTTGACATAAAAATTAGTAATATTCTTATGAAAAAAGACACCTATTAAACAATTACACTCAACATAATTTTTATATGATGTAACATGCTAAAGGGAGTTGATTTTTGCTGAGGAAGATATAGTAGCTGTAACAGTAACTGTACTGAATGTTAACCCAATAGTGTAAAGTTAGGCCTGTATTGTGACGCAATATTTGGTATAATAAACAATTCATTAGCTTGAAGGTTATGACGATCTGTTTACCCATGGACCTAACATTATTGGAAACCCACGAATCTTCGCTCTATCATTTTGAAAACCGATAGAACGATCACTGGTGGGTTTCCAACATGGCATGTCCATCAATGACCCTGGATGTTAACGAGATATCACACCAATCAAAATCTAACATCAAAATCTAACAATTTTATTAATATTGTGTTCTGTTTTAAATGATTTGATTACAGACAACTTCACAATCATGGCGATTACTACCAGCGATAAGAAAATCGGCGAGTCAGGCTACAAGTCCTGCTCTACCAGAGTACACACAGAAGGCCATTGGATGGTGGCTGGTAGGGTGCTCGGGAATGGTGTTTGGGACAGTGATACTTGGAGGAGTTACCAGGTCTGTGGTCCTCTTCTGTTAATGAAGCTGTGAGAATTTATCTTTGGACATTATGATGATGCAATCTATGATGCAATCTCAGAGAAAGCAAGATATAATATATATTTTTTTTGTTTTACATCAAATTTCATTTTTATCCACATTAAATTTGATCCTTCCTTGCTATTTAATTAAAGGGCATTATGTCTGTTTTATGCCATACAAATGTACAGGATTTATTTTAGTCCATTATTGATATATATATCATACTAACTACAAGCTGTCAAGGTACATGTAAATAAGTGGTACTTATCTCATTACTTATGTGTTCAAATGATCATGATCAGTACAGTATGAATATTTAATTAATCAGTATTAATATGTTGTGTCTAGATAATCAATATATAGGTCTAGGTCAATTATTCACAAAGTCGGTACATATAAAAACGATTTACAATAGACATGCGCTTTTGAAAATTACTGAAGAAAACACTCACTTGGAAGCTTTTTTTCTATGAACAATAAAATTTCTCAAAGTCACAATTTTAAAATATTACCTACAGACTAACAGAGTCTGGCCTGTCCATGGTTGACTGGAAACTGTTCAAAGACATGAAGCCCCCCAGGAGCCAAGAGGAGTGGGTCGCAGAGTTTGAACGATACAAACAATTCCCTGAATACAAATAGTAAGTGTAGCACAGTAAATCCTGCCTTAGTGACCACCTCTGTATAAAGAACACTTGTTTGTTAGGATCATTTGTCTAGGTTCCAATTAACACCAATTAACACCTATAAAAACCACTTGACTATAAAGACTATTAATCCTCTGTCCCTTGGGTGATCTTTATAGACAGATTTGACTGTATGGCAATATAGCTATTTAGGTATTGTGCATTATTTGAATGAAATCAAATGGTTTTAAAATATACTTTATGATTCACTTTAATACAAAAATTGTGATTGTGACAGTCATGAATCGATATAAAGAATAAGCATAACTTTGAATTTATATTCTTATGCTATAAAAATTGTTTGAACTTTAATTACATTGGTGGCTGTTTACAATTTGTTATTATATGACCTAAATATCTTGTCGAAACCACATCATTCTTAGTATTACAAATAGATTTACTTGTTTCAGCGTGAATGAACAAAAAGAGATGACTCTTTCTGACTTCAAGTTTATATTTTATATGGAGTATGCACATCGAATGATGGGGCGTATGGTAGGACTAACCTTCCTTTTGCCAGCTGCTTACTTCCTAAAGAAGGGATGGGTGTCAAAAGCAATGAAACCAAGACTGGCGATCTATACTGCTCTCATAGGATTTCAGGTAATTCATGACAGGGAATCCTGCCTTGGCGACCACCTCCATAAACAGGTTTCAATATGTGCATGGTTTTGTTGAGATCAAATGATTAAAGGTTACAAAATTGATTATTTATTGCATAATATAAAGTTTATTTAGTCACAGTAATATGAACTAGAAATCTGATCTGTATAAAAGATATAGAGGATTAACTATAACTGGTACATTTAATCTTTTACCATTATTAGAAGTTCAGTAAAATTATCAAGAACCTTAATGTGATTTAATTGAGAATGATACAGATGTTTCTATAACTTAACATCTATACTCTATTTATGTTCAGGGATTTCTTGGCTGGTATATGGTGAAAAGTGGATTACAAGAACAGGCCAAACCTACAGATGTTCCCAGAGTCAGTCAGTATAGACTAGCCAGTCACTTGGGCTCGGCTTTTTTGCTGTATTCTCTCTTCCTGTATCAGGCTTTCAATCATCTCCTTCCAGCATCTAAGGTTTGTATACATGTAACTAAAATTAAATAACATTATCATCTTTATATAATCTCCCGCTACTCACAAGTAACAGTTATCATAGTGGAACGGCTAAGAATGCAAATCGTTCAAATTTTGAAGAAAGCATGAAACTTTGTATATGACCTCTTTAGGACATAAGGTTTCAGGTAAAAAATTGACCTAAAAAATCACGGCCCCTGGTGGCCGCCATATTGGTTTTCAAAATGGACGCCAAAAACCACCTTCTGCGACCCATATCTTACGTTCTATACCAGCTAGACCCAAACTTTAAATTTGTACACCCAAATTATTGATGCTTAGGAACGTTCTGGTAGCGTTAAATTTCATGGAGACAGACAGCCATTTTGAATTTCAAGATGGCTGCCAACTTTGCGAACTATATCTGTATAAAATACACCTAATTGGCTGAGCTTACTTTAAGCAAATAAAGTGAGAATATCCTTACTTTTATAGTGTTTGATACATAGATAATTTGATTATTATTTTAATTTCAAAATGATCGCCATTTTGAAATCCAACATTGCTGTATAAAGTTGTTTCTCTATTTATTTGTGAAAATCAAGGTAACACTCTTAAACGTCTACACCCATATTATTGAAACTTATTATTAGCATTTCTTAGGATCATTCTGGTAGTGTTAAACTTCATGTAAAAGGACGCCATTTTGTATTCTAAGATGGCCGCCAATTTACTAAATTTATCTGTATTTGTATATAATGATAATATAGCAATTGGCTTAGCTGACTTTAAGTAAATAAAAAAAAATGCAAATATAGTGAGTATTTATATTTTGTAGCGTTTGATACAAAATAATTTGATTCTTATTTGAATTTCAAAATTGCCTCTAATCTGAAATTTTAGATGTCCGTATATATAATTAAAGGTACATAAATTAACCAAACTGGCTGATAATTTTTGGAAACACTCATACAAGAGCAATATCAGACCTGCAAACAGAAGTACTGAATGCAAGATCATTTGGGATTCGTCTATCAAAGATGGTTTCATGGATGAGATGGCCGCACTCATATTGCATAACCACGTTCATGTCCGGCCGTCAACCGGGTCTCAGGAAATCTTATGTGGATTCAGGGGAAGATATTCCCTCTTTTATAATCAGATAAAATGCAAGGCAAATTGGTTTGATGCAATACTGCACGACTCCAAAAACATCAGGACACTCCACTTAAGTAAGTTCATAGTAAGGTTTTGCCGCCAAAACTTGGATGTCTACCTGGTCTGACATGACACCCTATGGTACATTTATCAATTTGACAGTAGTGGCCCTAGAAATTAACCACAAACAAGTCCTTGCGAAGATAGTCATACATATGTCTATGACATATTTTTTACAAATGTAAGCTGTGCTTCCGAGCTAGAACTCCCAATTCCTTTGCAGGCTTAGGAAATAAAGATGAGGAAGGTGTTGAATTAAGAACAGAGATAATGCAAACTATATCGACCAAATACATATAGCCACCATCATTAAAACATGCATACGGTACCAAGCAGGACTGGGTGAAAATAAATAGCAGCCATATATGTAACTGTAAGTCTTCAAGGAGAAAGTATATATGGTCATGAAAACTAAGTGCAAAATGTGGAGATGATAGAGAGTATAATCAAGATTGGGATCCACATAGACTGGAAACTAATTTATTGATATTGTCATCTGGAACCTTGCCGACTTTAGTTTAGGTTGACAATGATATGTGAAAAAAAAGTAGGACTGAAAGTGCAGCTGCTGATTGTAACCACAATAAGTAGGAAGCGGAAGTATAAAGGATTGGTAGAAGATATCAATACCCTAGAATGTCGGAATTGGTTTCCTGCATGTTCAACTTAAAAGCTATTTCCAACATTGGAAGTAATGTGCAGTGAGAAGAAATCAGCTGTAGATGTACTTTCAAAACAGGAGTGAAGGTGTCCGACTGATCGCAGTAGAAGAGACAAGTTAAGAGCTGGGTGTTATCCATAGATGGAGAAAGATTTGGCCAACCACTGCTGATTTGTGACTTTTAAGATGTTCCATTGAGGACTCGATGAAGCACATGAAAGATGATCATCTGATGACACCTGTAGAGTCGCAATTCAGGGATTTATTCCAAGATTATTCAATGCATTTCAAATGTACAATGTATCAATATTTTAACTTTTTTCTTCTCTTACAGAGTAAAATACGGAGACAACTTGAATTCAAGCGGCCATCTGGGATCTTAAATTGGCGGTCATTTTGAAGTTAAAATAAGAAAAAAATTATTTATGTATCAAACACTACACCAAGAGATCCCAGAGGGATCTTGATGCCCACCAAAGAATGATCTGCGTCTGACAATAGAAAGAGGGATCTTTTCTCTGCTTTTCAAAATTTTACTACATATTACTATATAAGAAATTTTAGAAAGATCCTTTCAGTACTTCCTGAGATATTTAACAGTAACAAACTTTAATTATCAAAATCAGAGATGGCTACCGGTCGGCCATCTTGTTGACCGATCAGTCCCAAAATGTAATATGCACAACTAGGGCCCCAGGGAAACCCACATATACAATTTGAGACAAATTACTTCAGTACTTTCTAAGAAAGAGCGGTAACAAGCTTCAACAATCAAAATCCAAGATGGCGGCCTGTCTGCCATTGTGATCACCGAATGGTCCCAAAATGCAATCTGCACAACTAGGGCCCTAGGGGAACCTACATATGGAATTTGAAAAATATACCTTCAGTACTTTCTGAGAAATAGTGGTAACAAGAATTGTTTACGGACAGACGGACTACGGACGAAAGGCGATTTGAATAGCCCACCATCTGATGATGGTGGGCTAAAAATATAAATACTCTCACTATATTTGCATGTGTTTAGTTGCTCAAATTTAGATTAGCCATTCAATGTATTATATACAGATATAGCTCGCAAAGTTGGCGGCTATCTTGAAATACAAAATGGCGGTCCTTCTACATGAAGTTTAACACTCTCAGAATGTTCTTAATTAAGTGTCAATGATATGGGTGTAGACGTTTAAAATTTTGGCCTAGATGGTATAGAACGCTAGATATGGGTCGCAGAAGCTGGTTTTTGACGGCCATATTGAAAACCAATATGGCGGCCGCCAGGGGACATGATTTTTTGGGGTCCATTTTTAGGTCATCTGACAAATTGTTGTTATTTTTCGGGTCGATCTGAAATCCAAGATGGCCACCACAGCCTCCATCTTGAAAACACATTTTGAACTTCTTCTCAAGTTCTACCGGTGCGATTTGACTGAAACTTGCATGAAATGATCCTGACATGGTCCTAACAAAGTGTTGTTATTTTTCGGGTTGATCTGAAATCCAAGATGGCTGCCACAGCCGCCATTTTGAAAACACATTTTGAACTTCTTATCAAGTTCTACCGGTGCGATTTGGCTGAAACTTGCATGAAATGATCCTGACATGGTCCCGACAAAGTATTGTTACATCTCTGGTTGATCACAAATAGAAGATGGCTACCATGACACTATATCTAATTAATTTCCTATATGTTAAGGCCGTTGGGCCTCTTGTTTGAAATAAAATTTGTTGAAAGAAATTGAAAATGATCCTGACATGGTCCTGACAAAGTGACACCTTATATAATTAATTTTACTATTGCCAAGGTAGTCAGATGACGGTTAAGGCCCTTTGGGCCTCTTGTTTTCCTGAACCCTTATGTCCTAAAGAGGCCATATGCAAAGTTTCATGCTTTCTTCAAACTTTGAACGATTTTGCCAAAAAATCGACCTTAGCCGCTCCACTATCAAGGGTTAAAATCGTGAAGACATTATATTGCATCAGGGTTTTACCCCTAATGCATGTAATATTGTCTTGGAATCATTTGTATTTATGAAATGAATTGTTTGTTGCAGTTATTTTGATGTTTACATTTTGTTTACAAAACAGAAATACAAATGCTAAAAAAAAAAGCATCCAAAACTTGGAGACCTATTAGTCCTGAAATGGGAATATAGCATCCAAAACTTGGCTTGAAATTTGAAGGTACATTTGTTCAATGAATGCTTGATTTTCATTCAAGGTCACGGGGCTCAAATAGGCTAAAATCTTTAAATGACTTCTTCTCAAGAACCAGAAGGCCAAGGGTGCTGATATTGGGCATGCAGCATGCTTGGATGAAGGGCTATCAAGTTTATTCAAATGAATGACCTTGATCTTCATTTAAGGTCACGGGTGGCAAATAGACTATAATCTCTTAATGACTTATTCTCAAGGACCAGAAGCCCAGGGTACTGATATTGAGCATGTAGCATGCTGGGATGAAGGGCTACCAAGTTTGTTCAAATGAATTACCTTGACCTTCAATCAAGGTCACAGAGGTCAAATAGGCTAAAATCTTTAAACGACTATGTTGTATTGTACTAATAGTCAGATGACAGTTAAGGCCCATGGGCCTCTTGTTAAGTTTGAACCATGTATGATATAAATGACTTCTTTTTAATATCCAAGAGGCAAAGAGGCCTCTAATGTGCTTAGGGATGATATAAATTCTTATTTACTCTTTTTGTTAAGTTTGAACCATGTATGATTACTAGATTGCAAGTGAGGGATTCGGGCCCATTGGGCCCTTGTTTTGATATTCTGTGATATATAGTGTTACCTATTGCCTATAACATTTGATGATTGTGTTGTCTCTAGTTACCTAATACTCACCTGAAGCAGATCAGCAAACTAAGAGGGATGTCACATGGTGTACTCACAGCTGTCTTTATCACTGCCCTGTCAGGTGAGTCAATTATTTACACCTTTAATCATTTAAATAATTATCTTCTTTTTTTATTAGGCATCAAATGCTGTGATAGATGTTTTCAAACATACCGTTGTATATATAAGAAATTTACGTTTTTGAAGTGTTACAATTAACACACATGATTAACCGGTGAACTATATTTTTCGCCCACCATCATTAGATGGTGGGCTATTCAAATCACTTTTCGTCCATGGTCCTTCATCCTTGCATCCATCCCTCCTTCCCTCTGTTAACCTTTCTTGTTACAGGTATTTCTTAAACAAGGACTGAAGGGATCTTTTTCATATTTTATATGTAGGTTCCTGTAGGACCCTAACTGCACATATTGCAATTTTGGACCGATCAGTCAACAAGATGTCATTTTGGATTTTGATAGTTAAAGCTTGTTACTGCTATTTCTCAAAAGGAACTGAAGGGATCTCTCTTAAATTTCACATGTAGATTTCCTTAGTGCCCTAGTTATTCATATTGCATTTTGTAACGATCGGTCAACAAAATGGCCACTAGGCAGCCATCTTGGATTTTGATAGTTAGAGTTTGTTACCGCTATTTCTCAAAAAGTACCATTGGGATCTGTCTCAAATTTCATATGTAGGTTCCCCTAGGGTCCTTTTTGTGCATATTGCATTTTGTAAATGATAGGTCAACAAGATGGCCGACTGGCTGCCATTTTGGATTTCAACCTTGAAGTTTGTTACCGCTGTTTTTCAGAAAGCAATGAAGCGATCTTTCTCAAATTTTGTATGTAATATGTTTAATAAGTTTGAAAAGCTGGGAAAAGATACCTTTTTCCATTGTCAGACATAGATCATTCTTTGATGGGCGTCAAGATCCTGCTGGAAATTCTTGTTACTTTAATAAAAAGGTATATTTAGTTGAAGGGAATGTATTTTAATTTTGAAGCGATAAGTGAGAGCCACCATATTGTACCGGTAATATAATAAAATTTACTGACCCTCTATAAACTGTTAGGATGACAATCTTTTGGTGACATTTCTGTATAAGTTGCTGATATGTGATAAAAAGTGGTGACATTGATTTGATAAAAACTATAATAAATTGAAATTTTGGAACAGGCGCCTTTGTGGCTGGTCTAGATGCTGGGCTTGTATATAACTCGTGGCCAAAGATGGCCGACAGATGGATTCCATCCGATCTCCTTAGTCACTTTCCGGCATGGAAGAACTTTTTTGAAAATCCAACAACCGTCCAGTTTGACCATAGATTATTGGTAAGTTTAAAATGAAGTCAAATTATTTTGATTGTATTTTTGTGATACAGTGTAAACACATAGCAACTTGCTTTGGCATTTCTTTAGTTGAAAGAAAACAAGGAAAGCATCTTTTCAGGGCAGTTTCATAAAAGTGAGACCTTGTAATAGGTTCCTATGTAGTTTCATTATAATTGAAATACAGCTGCAGAACAAAATTAAGATAAAACCTATCCTGACATGTTATATTGCAGTATCTAGTCTTTAGTCTTTCTAGTTCTTGTTAAAAACTGAAAAGATTAAGCTGATAAAAAGTTTATTGATTAGTTAGCAAAGTTTTTATTTAAGTTCATGAACTCTACTGAGGAAGACAGGAAGCTGAGAATGGAAGGTACAGGGTCTAATTGTTATAAAGTGAGTGTATGTAGATATATTGTTATGAAGAGAGTAAAAGTACCTACATTGTATATATACCATTAGAATAAGGATGGGAGACATGCTGAATGTGCTGAAGAGGGTGGATTTCCTGATTGTTGAAATCCTGCTTTGGATGAGATGGGTTGAAATATGCTTTGTACATGTACATGTCCTAAATTTCCTATACTGTTTGTGGCAAAGAGTATGTCCTGATTGTGTTGAAGTGTTCATTGTATTGAAGATTATGAAAGCTCAAATTCTGATTAAAGAGAGTGACATTTCTGATTTTGTTGAATTTAGTGGTAGATAATGCCATGTGGGAATTCTTATTGTCAGAATGTGTTTTAAAACCCTGATTATGATGCAAGAAGGAGATTAATCATGTTAAATAGAATGGAAATGCTGAAAATAAAAAAGAGGGCAGAATTTCTGATAAAACCTGTCCGGCTCATGTCTGATATTTTGATGTCTTGTTGAAACGCAACATTAAAATGACATCATGTAATGGTGACGTAACAATAGATTTACATTCAATTTTAAAGAATTTCTTTTTCACATCTATATTAAATCATAAATTGTTTTCTTTAGGCTCATTCCACTGTGGCACTGATTTTTGGATTCTGGTTGATGAGCAGAAGGGTCCCTCTTCCACCGAGGGCAAAGTTGGCTTGTAACTGTCTCCTTGGAATGGTTTTTGTACAGGTATATGCTTCATTAATTAAATAAATAACAATGAAATCATTTCATTCTATGCTCAACATGCATAACAATAACTCTTATCCATATCTGATACAAGGTTTTATCTTTTGCCAGGCGACACTTGGAATATCAACACTTTTGACGTATGTCCCCACTCACCTAGCAGCCACCCACCAGTCTGGATCATTGGTTCTTCTCAGCTTTGCTATCTGGGTGGCCCACGAACTGAAGCGAATGCCGAAGTGATTTATATGAAGGAGAGAGTTAGCTCTCAAAACGTTTTTTAGTACTAGTACTACAAAGAAATGTTTGGTTAGAGAGGATGCTGCTTAGGAGTATCCTGATATCTACATTTGTTACTGTTCATGACAGCCTCTTGAAAGATATTTCCAGATTATTGATCTGTTAGAATCAACCACATTTATTTAATATTTGTGATGCTGGTTATGTCTAGCTATTTCCATGAGATGAAAGTGTTTGAATTGTGTCCTTGTGATCTCTCTGTGTCCTTGAAGGAAATTCCTGTTACAGTAGGAAACAAGTGTTGTGCAGTGTTATTCAGAAGTTTTTATTTCTGTTTCAAAATATTTATGTTGATTTTATACATTCTAGCATTATGTATACCATTATAGCTGCATGATGGAGTACGGTCTTGAGGCTTGCTTAGAAGAAAGAAAGCAAGAAGACAAGTCTATTAATGCTTCCATGCTTTTCTTCTCTCACATAAAATATGGAGTGTAATGCTTTAAACAAGGTATTTTAATCAATAAAAGCACAGTATGTACCCCTTTAACCTCAACTGTGGCAATATTAACATGTTCAGAACATACACATTAGCGTCAGCGTGTTTTAGTTTTATGAAGCACTAGAAATTGAAGCTAAAGGTGCTGAAAGGCCCTGTTTGATATGAGAGAATGGGTATAACACCACTCTTTGATTTGATTTTTGTTTCATTCAATTGTTCATTAAACTATGTACATATATAAAATACAATCTTTATGGATATATTTATAAGTCTTTTCATATAAAAAATTAAAAGGAGTCTTTGTGTTCACTTTTCCTTATTAGTTTTCTATTCATCCACTTTTTTGCATGTGTATATGCTTTAAAAAATTTACATTATTGGTTATAGCTCACCTGGTCCGAAGGATACCATCGCGTCTGCGTCCGTCAACACTCGACTTCTTCTCCATAACCGCTGGTCAGATTTCAACAAAATTTGACTGGAAGTATCCTTATGGGCTACTTACTTAAAATTGTACAAATGATGAGGCTGACCCCCCGGGGCCTGAGGGGCAGGGTCAAAAGGGGGCAATTTGGCTATTTCCATATAAACGACTTCTTCTCTGCAACTAGATAGGGATAGCACCCATAATGCAATGGTAGCATCCTTATAGGATGGGGATTCAAAATTGTACAAATGAATGGGCTGACCCCACCTTTGGGCCTGGGAGGCGGGGTCAAAAGGGGTCAATTTGGCTGTTACCATATAAACAACTTCTCTGAAACTAAGCATGAATAGCACTCATAATGCAATGGTAGCATCCTTATAGGGTTGGGATTTGAAATTGTACAAATGATAGGGCTGACACCCTGGGACCAAAAACGTCAATTAGGCTACTATTTTCATATAAATTACTTCCTCTCTGAACCTACATATGGGCCGAGGAGTTTGACATTCTGTCAATATATATAGTATAGTATACACATTTAAAAAATACCCCTATATACTATATTGTGTTTTTTCCGTCGTCGTGCGTCGTGCGTAAGACTATTTATACAAAAGCCTACTCCTCCTTAACCCTTGAGTGAATTACATCCATATTTGGTGTGAAACATCATTGGGGAAGGACAATCATATTTTATATAAACAAGATAGGTCCGACCCCTAGGGGCAGATGGGTGGGGCCCAAAAAGAGGAAATTTTCTTAATTTAAGTTTAAAATCCTACTCCTCCTTCATCCTTAGATGGATTTCATCCATATTTGGTGTGAAACAACATTTGGGAAGGACAATCACATTTTATATAAATGAGATGGGTCCGACCCCTAGGGGCAGATGGGTGGGGCCCCAAAAGAGGAAATTTTCTTAATTTAAGTTTAAAATCCTACTCCTCCTTCATCCTTAGATGGATTTCATCCATATTTGGTGTGAAACAACATTTGGGAAGGACAATCACATTTTATATAAATGAGATGGGTCCGACCCCTAGGGGCAGATGGGTGGGGCCCAAAAAGAGGAAATTTTCTTAATTTAAGTTTAAAATCCTACTCCTCCTTCATCCTTAGATGGATTTCATCCATATTTGGTGTGAAACAACATTTGGGAAGGACAATGGGTGGGGCCCCAAAAGGGGAAATTTTCTTACTTTGATGAAATTTGGTTTAAAATACTACTCCTCCTTAACCATTTAGTGAATTACATTCATATTTAGTGTGAAACATCATTGGGGAAGGCAATCATATTTTATATAGATGAAATAGGTCTGACTCCTAGGGCCAGAGGGGCGGGTCCCAAAAGGAGAAATTTCTTAATTTAAGCTTTTAAATCCTACTCCTCCTTCATCCTTAGATGGATTTCATCCATATTTGGTGTGAAACATCATTTAGGAAGGACAATCATATTTTTAGCCCACCATCATCAGATGGTGGGCTATTCAAATCGCCTTTTGTCCGTGGTCCGTTGTCCGTCCGTCCGTTAACAATTCTTGTTACCGCTATTCCTCAGAAAGTGCTGAAAGGATCTTTCTCAAATTCCATATGTAGGTTCCCCTAGGACCCTAGTTGTGCATATTGCATTTTGGGACCGATCGGTCAACAAGATGGCCGACAGTCGGCCATCTTGGATTTTGATAGTTGAAGTTTGTTACCGCTATTTCTCAAAAAGTGCTGAAGGGATCTTTCTCAAATTTCATATACAGGTTCCCCTAGGACCCTAGTTGTGCATATTGCATTTTGGGACCAATCGGTGAACAAGATGGTCGACAGGCGGCCATCTTGGATTTTGATAGTTCAAGTTTGTTACCGCTATTTCTCAAAAAGTACTGAAGGGATCTTTCTCAAATTTCATATATAGGTTCCCCTAGGGTCCTTGTTTTGCATATTGCATTTTGGGACTGATCGGTCAACAAGATGGCCGACAGGCGGCCATCTTGGATTTTGATAGTTGAAGTTTGTTACCGCTATTTCTCAAAAAGCGCTGAAGGGATCTTTCTCAAATTTCATACACAGGTTCCCCTAGGACCCTTGTTGTGCATATTGTATTTTGGGACCAATCGGTCAACAAGATGGCCGACAGGCGGCCATCTTGGATTTTGATAGTTGAAGTTTGTTACCGCTATTTCTCAAAAAGTGCTGAAGGGATCTTTCTCAAATTTCCTATACAGGTTCCCCTAGGACCCTAGTTGTGCATATTGCATTTTGGGACCGATCGGTGAACAAGATGGCCGACAGGCGGCCATCTTGGATTTTGATAGTTGAAGTTTGTTACCGCTATTTCTCAAAAAGTGCTGAAGGGATCTTTCTCAAATTTCATATACAGGTTCCCCTAGGACCCTAGTTGTGCATATTGCATTTTGGGACCGATCGGTGAACAAGATGGCCGACAGGTGGCCATCTTGGATTTTGATACTTAAAGTTTGTTACCGCTATTTCTCAAAAAGTGCTGAAGGGATCTTTCTCAAATTTTATATATAGTGTGTTTGAAAAAGTCTGAAAAGCAGGGAAAAGATCCCTTTTTCCATTGTCAGACCCAGATCATTCTTTGGTGGGCGCCAAGATCCCTCGGGTATATAAATGAGATGGGTCCGAACCCTAGGGGCAGAGGGGCAGGGCCCCAAAAGAGGAAGCTTTAAAATCCTACTCCTCCTTCATCCTTAGATGGATTTCATCCATATTTGGCGTGAAACAACATTTGGGAAGGACAATCACATTTTATATAAATGAGATGGGTCCGACCCGTAGGGACAGAGGGGCGGGGCCCCAAAAGGGGAAATTTTCTTACTTTGATGAAATTTGGTTTAAAATACTACTCCTCCTTAACCTTGAATGGCTTTCTAACATATTTGGTGTAAAACATCATTAGGGAAGGACAATCATATTTTATATAAAGATTTTGGTATTCCAAGATGGCCACTGGCCTACTCCCTGTTTTCAGGTTTCGGTCTCTGATCTCAATGAAAATTGGTCTATAGGGGTTTTAAGGGATGGCGAACAACATGCAAACATTTTTGTAAAGATTTCGGTATTCCAAGATGGTCCCTGGCCCACTTCATGTTTTCAGGTTTCGGTCTCTGATCTCCATGAAAATTGGTCTTTAGGAGTTTTAAAGGATGGCAAAAAACATGCAAACGTTTTTGTTAAAGATTTTGGTTATTCAAGATGGCCGCTGGCCCACTTCCTGTTTTCAGGTTTCGGTCTCTGATCTTAATGAAAATTGGTCAATAGAGGTTTTAAGGGATGGCGAACAATATGCAAACATTTTTTATAAAGATTTTTGTATTCCAAGATGGCCGCTGGGCCAACTTCCTCTTTTTTTATTTCGGTCTCTGCTTTCAATGGAAATTAGTATAAAGGGGAAAAGGAGGGATGCTGATCAGTATGAAAAAAAAATTGAAAGATTGTTGCTGGGCCAACCTCCTGTTTTTCAAATTTTCGTCTGCAATTCATTGAATACATAAAAGTACCTCAAAACTTATTTCATGGTTGGTATCATACTCCTCGATCCTTAACCCTTGAGTGGATTTCATCCATATTTTGTGTAAAACATTGTAGGGGAAGGACTGTCATTTTTATTGAGGCGTGTGTAATACATGCCTGCCATCATTGAATCACTTTGGTTTTCAATGATCACCGGAACACTATACCTTGGTAAATCCTCAGTATCGACAGTTTCCGGAACTACGGGAGATAACTTTACACTGTGTATTGCAACGTACGTTGTGTATTATACAGCAGACAGAGGTTCTCCGTTTATCACATGTTTCAGTCACATTATAATTTCCAACTTAATTACTTCAGACCTATTTTCAATGTTACAATAAGGTATTAATTATTCTAACCGAAAGTGTGTCTCAATATCGGTACTTATACTAGTGAGTACGCTGCATCTGTTAGCCTTACTAACCTACGTCAGACTAACTTACAAACCCCGAATCTAACAGTAATTGCATATAATCGTGTTTGTAAGTAAAAATAATTCAACTGACAATAAACGATAGAAAGTGAAAGAAGCGGTGAACGGACGGTGAATCGGCACGGACGAAGCAGAAATAACAGTGTTTTACAGAGCAAATATATTGACGGAGCCACGATGCAGATATTAATTAGTTTTTTACGATATTTTAGGTAATTTGTGCATATATTGTTTTTTAAGTTATAAAAAATCGGCAATATTTTGAGTATTTCCGACAGAGAAAATCGCCCATTTTTCTGACATGTAAACGTTTTTTTTTTAATTTTTTGAAGTCCTCATGTCGAATAATATTTGAAAATGATAGCATCACTGTGTAGTTTGATTCATTCTGAAGCAAAATTATTAACAAAACATTTCTCAAAAATAAATATAAAAGTAAATAAATCTAACTTTAAAAAGTATTATCAATCCAGACTGAAACTTCACAAAGTGCTATTGAGATGGTGCATACACTTGACAGATGTTGCAACAATGTTCGTGTTGAGCATTGTATACTTTCCTCATGGAAGCATGATGATGCAGTCTACTAGTTTGCTTGTGGTAAAGGGTTATCGGCAGATATGTTCACTTGATAGTCGATGTACATTTTGTAGATACATGGTATGCTTGAATGTTATTTGATAAGTTAAAAGTTTTATCTGTCTAAAAGAGTCACTTGATCTGTAAAACTGTGAAGACAATATCGTGTTTATTTGCAGATGTTGTATATTCTATACAAAGGGATATACCGGTAAGATATTAACTAGTACTTTCATTGCAACAAAATGTATTATTCCAATCCAGTTTTAACTTCATCAGGGGTATCAATGTTTATACCTAATATCCTGAGTTGGGTTTTAATGGAATATCCCTTGAGAGAAAATTGTTGGACATTGATTTCAACTTCAACTTACACTGTTGTTAACATTGACAGATTGACACTGGATTTGGCAATATTTGATTGTTGGGTTCATTAATGGCATGGACGGCCTCCAATGTATGTTGTGTGTAGCATGCACAGACTGCGCTGTATTTGTTGGGTCTTCTTGTATAGTGGAACTCTTGCCCTTTCATTGTGCTACATGTATAATGATATCACTGGAACATGCCGCTGAAGACACCCAAGCATCCCAACACACCTGGTCACATTAAATTGACAATGAGTTAGCCAGTAGTTCTACTGCCAGTATATGCTGAGCTCAGCAGGAGCGTAACTACCACTTTCGCACACTTTGCCCAGATGGTAGAAAGTTCAAACCATGGTTGAAATTTAAAACATGTAAAAACCAACACAAATTTTCGAAAGGAATATACATTAGTCTTGCATCATTTTTATTCTATATATCATTATTCATTGTTCATATTTATTTCTCATACAATATTTTCAAGATCTTTGGAGCATTTATTTTTAACAACCTTATAAGATTAAACAGTTCCATGATTTAACCAATTTGCAAATATTTGATCCACATTATCACAAAATAAACAACAGTCATTCTGCGAAAGCACGGAATTCTCAATCTGTTATTTCAATCCATATTGATTGAAAATAACCTGAACATGTACTATTACCTCTATTATGATCTATCTTTAATATTTCAATAGATCATTACCCTGTCTAGAATCTGAGCAACGCCTTCTTCAGTACTTTCAGTACTTTGATTAATATAAACCAAATTAGGTCCGACCCCTGGGGTCCTAGGAGCGGGGCTCAGAAGGGGGAATTTTGATGAAATTTGGCTTTAAAAGCCTACTCCTCCTTAACCCTTGAGCGGATTAATGCATCCATGTTTTGTATGAAACATCCCTTACAGAAATATAAGGCCTCTGGCACACAGTTGCAGCAATATTGCAGAAATATAGCGGTAATAATGCTGCAATACATATATACTTGCACCATCGCGAGATTTGCGAATTTCGGCAAGGGTTACCCCTTATTAAAATACACGTTTTTTTTCATAAAGCGCATCCGCATGACCAACTTCTACTATGGCTATTATCATTTCTAAATGCAAGTAACTTTAAATCGAAAAATTACCCTTTTAAGAACACTTTAAAATTATCAAAATACATCGTAAAACTTATCTCAGCCATTCTGAATCGTAATATTTTCCCCGTGAGAGTCTCCCGGACCCCACATTCACAGAAGGCGCTCGGAAAATCATCAAAATAGACCATCAAAACACCAAAATACTAAGGCGCTCGCGCGCCAACTTAGCGGCCAATTTGCGTACTCAATTTACTGTTTGGGTCGACTCCACTGTCTATAGATGTGTACAAGGATTGTATGTAATTATGTTAAAAAATGTAATGTGAAAAAGTGTGTTAAATTAATCTCCTCCTGTGTAAGGACACTAATGTGGTGTAATATTTAGATTTTTTAATAAAACAAAATAATTTGAACCAAAAAAAAAAAAAAACTTGAAGACAAATCGAATGTGTCAAGAGTCAAGATTGAATGGGGTTGGTTAGAAAATCTGGAGGGCTTTTGTCTTTCATTTCTTCATTTAAAAAAAAAATAGTTTGCAGAACACTCACGCCAACTCATTCTCAGTACATGCAATTATATCACTAATGTATTGGTCTTCGATGTTTTGTTATATATCATGGGTTTTGATTTTTTACGAGTCTTCTTTGTTTAATAATATGTCAAATGGAATGGGATTTAACCAATAATACTGTGAACTAGTACACATGGATCTGAGAAATAGTTATAGATTTTGTAATTATCTACTCAACAGTGTGCCCAACACAGGGATCTGAGAATTTTATAATTATGGACCCAACAGTGTGCCCTAACACAGGGATCTGAGAATAAGTTATAGATTTTATGATTATCTACTCAACAGTGTGCCCTAACACAGGGATCTGAGAATAAGTTATAGATTTTATAATTATTGACCCACCAGAGTACCCAACACAGGGGGATCTGAGAATTTTATAATTATGGACCCAACAGTGTGCCCTAACACATGCATATCTATTTATTATTTTCATATTGTTATTCAATAATACTTATGATGTTTTTTTGTAATAATATAATTAATATCTGATAATTAATAAAATCATATTACTAAAAAATATTTAAAATGATATTTAATAAAATCCGGATGTTTTGTTCTACACGTGTCCGGTTTCATTGTTATCTTTGACTAAACAAAATGGCGACCATTATGATTGGCTTGCCTGCCTACTGCAACAGGGGACACCGTTCATGTTGACTTTGTTTTATTCATGTGAGTAAATCATTGTCTGAGATCACAAGTGTTTGTGCTTCTAAAGAATTTTGAAGATATCATTTCTGAATTTTGAACAGTATTAATTGGCCATGTCCAATTTTGCCAGCTGGCTCTGGCCAAAAACGATAATGGACATCGTGATGCATGACTGAATAGAGTAATTGCTACAATTTCACACCTTTATTAAGGTTTGTGTAAACACAAACATAGCTACCTACATTATACAAGGGCCTGATATGAGTCTTAAGCCCTGAGATATAATTAAAATTGCGCTAATCGCTTGATCTGTAGTAAATTTTTGTGAGCTTTTTGACACTTTGGTCCTAGTGCTGAAAATCCGGGCTAATTTGATGACCCTCCAGGGTCAATCTGGTTATGCAATTCTAAAAAGTCTAAAAAAAAAACGGTCAACCCGGGGAAATCGGGTGAGTTGTCACCCAACAGTGTGCCCTAACACAGGGATCTGAGAATACGTTATGGATTTTATAATTATGGGCCAATCAGAGTGCCCAACACAGGGATCTGAGAATTATTTATAGATTTTATAATTATGGACCCACCAGAGTGCCCTTACACATGGATCTTAGAATTACAGTGTAAATATAGATTTTATAATTATGGACCCACCAGAGTGCCAAACACAGGGATCTGAGAATTTTATAATTATGGACCCACCAGAGTGCCCTTACACATGGATCTTAGAATTACTGTGTAATTATGGACACACCAGACTGCCCTAACACATGGATCTGAGGATTACAGTGTAGTTATAAATTTTATAATTATGGACCCACCAGACTGCCCTAACACAGGGATCTGAGGATTACAGTGTAGTTATAAATTTTATAATTATGGACACACCAGACTGCCATAACACAGGGATCTGAGGATTACAGTGTAGTTATAAATTTTATAATTATGGACCCACCAGAGTGCCCTAACACATGGATCTTAGAATTACTGTGTAATTATGGACATACCAGACTGCTCTACCACAGGGATCCGAGGATTACAGTGTAGTTATAAATTTTATAATTATGGACCCACCAGAATGCCCTAACACATGGATCTTAGAATTACTGTGTAATTATAGATTTTATAATTATGGACCCACCAGATTGCCATAACACAGGGATCTGAGGATTACAGTGTAGTTATAGATTTTATAATCATGGACCCTCCAGAGTGCCCTAAGACCATTTTTGTCCGTTTTAGGGGTCTTGATCATGATTCGGTAAACATATACTCTACATACATAATGTAGTTCTACATATATATATACAATGTATATGTACGTAAAGGATGAAAAGCTCCAAGATTCAAAACTTCGGATTCTAACCCATTTCGCTTTAGCGGCTAAAACACATTTAAAGATAGCTGCAATTTTTGTAGCTCAAAAGACTTTTTGACAGAAAATGGTGTCGTCTTTTGAGCTACAAAAAAGTATAGATAATTATGCCCGAGTGATTTTCGGAGGCAGTGCTCCACTACGACCAATTCGTGCCCGGCCGAAAGGCATAGTAGGTCGGATACGTATATTCGTTCTAATTTAAAGAGACAATTCGATCCAAGAGTACATTGAAACTTGCACATATTTCGGATACAAACAAGTTATAATAGAAATTAGATTAGTTGGTTTAACTGTGATATGTCAGAAAAGACCCACTGTAGTCAAATGTATGTGATCTGTTCAATCGCCATTACTTATAGCCGTGTATGCCGAACCCTGACCCTTGCCTGTGTTGTAAAGAATTTTTTGTCTAGAAACTCTTACACAAAAGAGGCTTGTTCTTGTCTATAAATTATTTCATGAGTGGTTATGTATAGCTTTTTTTATAATTACTTTGACCCACCAGAGTTAGATTTGACACATGGCCATCTTAGATTTCATTTGTAAATTAGAATTTTTATAATTATTACCCTACCAGAGTGCCCTAACACAGGGTTTCTTGAGGATAAAATGTCAAAAGTATTGATATCCACCCCGTTCCGCTAATTATGGGCAAGCCCAGATGTGATCATTACAGTCATGGGCACTTAGAATTACTATATCTTAACTTTATTATTTACACAATTTTTATTAGGCACATTAATTTATACTGGATTACGTATTGTAGTGACAATATGATTTTTTTAATTGGACAATACCAGATTTATAATAATCTTAAATCTCAAGTATTAGTGTAATCAACCATTTTTGTCCGTTTAAGGGGTCTTGATCATGATTCGGTAAACATATACTCTACATACATAATGTAGTTCTACATATATATATATATGTACGTAAAGGATGAAAAGCTCCAAGATTCAAAACTTCGGATTCTAATCCATTTCGCTTTAGCGGCTAAAACACATTTAAAGATAGCTGCAATTTTTGTAGCTCAAAAGACTTTTTGACAGAAAATGGTGTCGTCTTTTGAGCTACAAAAAAGTATAGATAATTATGCCCGAGTGATTTTCGGAGGCAGTGCTCCACTACGACCAATTCGTGCCCGGCCGAAAGGCATAGTAGGTCGGATACGTATATTCGTTCTAATTTAAAGAGACAATTCGATCCAAGAGTACATTGAAACTTGCACATATTTCGGATACAAACAAGTTATAATAGAAATTAGATTAGTTGGTTTAACTGTGATATGTCAGAAAAGACCCACTGTAGTCAAATGTATGTGATCTGTTCAATCGCCATTACTTATAGCCGTGTATGCCGAACCCTGACCCTTGCCTGTGTTGTAAAGAATTTTTTGTCTAGAACTTCTCAAAACGCTCTTACAGTTGTCTTAACATTATTAGATGCATGTTCTTGTCTAAAAATAATTTCATCCGTGGTTATGTATTGCTTTTGTTTAACGTGAGTGACTTTGACTCGGGCAAGGGTACAGCGTACCTGTTGCACCTGCTCAATCGTATTGATCAACACTTAACAATGTTGTGGAATTTGTCACTATATCTTGTCATATGTTTCATAAGGATTGTAGAACAATACATTTATGTCATATTTTGCTTCGTGGTTATGTAACGAATTAGCCTCACTGAATGGTCCCTTATGGTAGACATCTTGGCTTATTGGGAAGCTGTCATACTTGTCCAGGATGCAGCTGATAATTAATGTTGTATTTTCAATTATATTTTCATCTGTACCGAAAATAATATTCATGTATACGGTTCAATTTAATTAAAATTATACTTATAATTCCGCTCCACTGCGATGATCTACGTTACGTTACGCTCCAACGTAATGCAAATGGAGCACCGTATACGCGTAGTGGAGCGGAATTACAAGTCTACTTTTAATTAGATTGGTTTACGGTTTGTCGTCTGCTTTAGATTACTTTCACTTTGTACGGTACCTCAATCGAATCACTTTCGTGTGTCAAGTACAACTGTAACTATATACACCAACGAACAAGCACCTGCTTGACTTGTGAGCCGACCTGTTCATTAATAACACTGAAACATGTACAGTAGGCCTTTAAATCATGTCGATTGATTAAACGCTAGGATGTGAACACTAAACAAGTTTTGGTGTATTTGGACATTTTCACTTATATTGTTCGATGTGCTATTTACTTTTTCCTGTTATATTATGACGACTTTATCAAGAGAGATGGCTACTACCGTTGGTATAAATGACTATATAGATGAGTCGGAGATCGCTGGTATGGTAGCATGGCTTGATCATATACCCTTCTCAAGACCTAAAACTAATTTGGCAAAAGATTTCGAAGATGGAGGTAAGTGAAGTTTTACTTTTTCATTTTTACTTAATTAAGTTTCATAAAGTTTACTGAATGGAAACAAATGTTGATAAAAATATCAAAATATCAATAGGTTCACCTTACATTGTATAAAATCGATAGATGGGTGAATGCCAGCTTAATCTGCTCACTGTAATGTAACAACTTAACAGGCCTAGGCCTTAATGTTGAATACTACGTTAATCCGCAGAAAGCGTATATTAAGTAGATTGGCGAATACTTTAAAGCATGTCTGTAATAATACAAGCACGTTAAATCTAGGTTTTTGTGTGGCTGTCATTATAACACGTTCGACTTTTATAAATGATAATATACTTCCGACGATGTTTACTCGACCAAAATCGATTAACAGTATCAGTGAGAATTTAAATCTATCACATGTTAGATATAGCCTTGATTTTGACTAAACGACATTCAAGAAATGTACACATGTGTACAATAACTATTGATTTCTTATTGAAACCTACCTATTGATGCAAACAAGACAAAATCTTGTTAAATTGAAAAAGTTATGGTTATACCGTACGTATTGCATTAAATTACGAAGCTCAAAATCCTGCTCGTTAAACTGAAAACCTGTCTTAAATAGCTTCTGCCATGAAATGCTTTCATAGAGCATACCATATCCCTGTTTGTTTTATCTATATCGCAAGAAAACCCGAATTATTTAATTATACTGTAACGTATCCATACTGTAACGTATCCATAAAATTTAACTAGTTTCATGCTGCGATATGGAGTTCCATAATTCGAATCAGGATTCAGCTATCAAAGTCATTTGTAGAATAGTATTAGCTTCAAATAGTCTGATTACACTGTATGCTTACAGTAAAAATTGTTGATTTTTTCACAATGCATACTTTTTGTGTTACAAATATACAACTTATTTAATAAATTAAAATCGACTTAGTTATGTTTTCTTTTAATATTTTCCCTGAATTCTAGTCAAAGTGCATTTCATGTATAAATTTATTTAAAGAATAACACTAAGAAATGAAATCAAATTGTAATTCGAGATAGGCACAAATCGTACAAATTATTGCAAAATGATGTCACATTTGACAGGTTTAAAATTCTGTCACCGGTATGGTAAGCGATCTATAAAATGTATTATACACCATATTGCTCTTGTCCTACTGAAGTACATGTCATGGATACATATATACCATGTGATAAGGTAAGGAGAATGTTGATGAGAGCTCTGTCTGGGGTGTGTAGACTATGTTTGCATTTGTTAACTAAATATTTACTGCCCTTTCGGAAGCAAGCCCAAGCTTCAAAGCAGTTTGGTTGTTCACGTACCTTGTCTTCCTGTGAATAAAGTTTTGATAAAATGTGAGCCTGGTGTATGTATTCCTTCGTATTGTAAATTTATTACCTACCCAAAGCCGTTATTCTACGGAAGAGGATTACTAAGGTCACATTAAAAAATGTACTTTTTCATGTAAAATGCTGAAATTGTAACTCCAAATTTAGTTGTAAGGACCTGGAATTCTGCAAAAAATAAAAATGTCATGTATTTTGCAAATGATTTAGTGACAAAATCGTGATATTTCAAGTTCATAATAACATTTCAAAAGAATAAAGGAATGTACTCAATATTCATTATTATTTTTATCATTTTTAGACTTGTGTGTGACTACTGACTATAGGCTATAGTTATTACTGCCAATACATTTATCAGTTATACTTATATACAGATATCATATAGTATTGTAAATATGGATATGTTAGTGTAGCAATAGAAACAGTACCGTACCAAAGTATAGCAAATTTAGTAGATGAATCAGAAAACCTCCCTATGACCCACTAGATTGCCCATGCTGAGACCATTTTTAGGCGTTTTCGGGATTAAAAATCGATAAAATCGTATTCTGCATGGTACTATACATGTATATATATACATTTAATCTAGACCCCTAACACTTTTGGTCAATTGACTGTATAGGTACTCTATATGGTCCCGTTGTTGAAAAGATGATTAGGCTAATCACAGTTTAAGGACAATTTTCAAAACAAGATAAAAAAAAAATCTGGTAGTGCTTTACAAAATTTTATTAGAATCTGAAGAACTCTAATCTTTACTTACTTGCTGAGTTTAGCGAAGATATAATGACAAATGCTTCAGTAAATAAAAAAATGAAATTTTCACTAATCATGTGATTAAAAGCTAATCATGATTTGAACAACCAGGCCAAGAGCTACGTCATCGCAGCTAGGACATACATATGTTGATACAAATTTTGAAATGCTCCATACCACGCGTTTGCGCGATACATGTGTATGATATTCGTACATGTAGCTCGTATTTTAAGATATGAAAAAAAAACTTATTATGGCTATAGGCTTCTCTATTTGCTAATATATTTTTAAAATCTATTTTTTTCGAACGTTAGGGTTCTTAACGCGAAGAAAAAATATTCCTCTTTCATATTATTTATATACTCTTGGACCTCATGTAGAAGATATTTGAATTTCCAATATTCAATGCATATATTACGACTGATAGTGTGTACATATGATTGTAACTGTCTTTGATAGATGTAAGATCAGAGTTGAGACAGGAACAATGTTGGAGATCACCCTTAAAGGAATTATCCGAAACAGTGCCGTATCTCTACACCGTATAGAATGAAATCCCTTTTACAATATTACAGGCCTTAGGACTACGAAACAGTTTTGTCTAACACTAAAACACTCTTAGACTCAGCCAATCATAAATGGTATTAAAAACAGTTACGTCATATTTGATTCACACAAAGTTTAAATTTAAAAATCTGATTATTGTTTCATGATCCTAGAGTCCAGGCCATTGATGTAGAAGATTGGGACATGATCTTGAGTCAGACCATTGATTGATTGTAATGATCATTTGAGTCAGGAAGGGCCCAGTATAAGATTGGTACATGAACCTGGAGTCATGCCATTGAGTAGAAGATTTGGTACATTGATCCTGGGGAGTCATGCCCATTGATGTAGAAGATTGGTGATCATGATCCATTGATGTAGAAGATTGTCAGATCCTGGAGCCATCAAATGATCCTGGCGTAGAAGAATTTGTTCAATGAACCTGGGAGTCAGACCATTGAGTGATCCTGGGAGGTTCAGACATTGAGGGAGATTGTTCCATGATCCCTGGAGAGACCATTGATGTAGAGATTGGTCATGATTCCTGGAGTCAGGACCATTGATGTAGAAGATTGTTCCATGATAGAAGATTGTTCATGATACCCTGGAGTCAGGACCATTGATGTAGAAGATTGGTCCATGATCTGGAGTCAGACCATTGAATGTAGAAGATTGGTCCATGATCCTGGAGTCAGTGACCATTGATGTAGATGATCTGAGGATTGGTCCATGATCCTGGAGTCAGACCATTGATGTAGAAGATTGTTCCATGATCCTAGAGTCAGACCATTGATGTAGAAGGATGATCCTGGAGTCAGACCATTGACATTGTAGAAGATTGGTCATGATCCTGGAGTCAGACCATTGATGTAGAAGATTGGTCCATGATCCTGGAGTCAGACCATTGATGTAGAAGATTGGTCCATGATCCTGGAGTCAGACCATTGATGTAGAAGATTGTTTCCATGATCCTGGAGTCAGACCATTGATGTAGAAGATAGGTCAATGGTCCATGATACATTGGAGTCAGACCATTGATGTAGAAGAATTGTTCCATGATCCTGGAGTCAGACCATTGATGTAGAAGATTGGTACATGATCCTGGAGTCAGGCCATTGATGTAGTAAGATTGGAGTCAGACATGATCCTGATCCTGGAGTCAGACCATTGATGTAGAAGATTGGTCCATGATCCTGGAGTCAGGACCCATGATCTTGAGTCAGTCCATTGACATGTAGAAGATTGGTACATGATCCTGGAGTCAGGCCATTGATGTAGAAGATTGGTACATGATCATGGGAGTCAGACCATTGATGTAGAAGATTGGTCCATGATCCTGAGTCAGGCCATTGATGTAGAAGATTGTACATGATCCTAGAGTCAGGCCATTGATGTAGAAGATTGTTCCATGATTCCTGGAGTCAGGACCATTGATGTAGAAGATTGGTCAATGATCCTGGAGGTCCATTCAGACCATTGATGTAGAAGATTGGTCACATGATCCTGGAGTCAGACCATTTGATGTAGAAGATTGGTACATGATCCTGGAGTCAGGACCATTGATGTAGAAGATTGTTCCATGATCCTGGAGTCAGACCATTGATGTAGAAGATTGGTCCATGATCCTGGAGTCAGACCATTGATTAATGTAGAAGATTGTTTCCATGATCCTGGAGTCAGACCATTGATGTAGAAGATTGTTCCATGATCCTAGGAGTCAGACCATTGATGTAGAAGATTGTTCCATGATCCTGGAGTCAGACCATTGATGTAGAAGATTGGTTCCATGATCCTGAGTCAGTTGATGTAGAAGATTGGTAATGATCCTGGAGAGTCAGACCATTGATGTAGAAGATTGGTCCATGATCCTGGAGTCAGACCATTGATGTAGAAGATTGTTCCATGATCCTGGAGTCAGACCATTGAAGATTGGTCCATGATAGAAGATTGTCCATGATCCTAGAGTCAGACCATTGATGTAGAAGATTGTTCCATGATCCTAGAGTCAGACCATTGATGTAGAAGATTGGTCCATGATCCTGGAGTCAGACCATTGATGTAGAAGATTGGTACATGATCCTGGAGTCAGGCCATTGATGTAGAAGATTGGTACATGATCCTGGAGTCAGGCCATTGATGTAGAAGATTGGTCCATGATCCTTGAGTCAGACCATTGATGTAGAAGATTGTTCCATGATCCTGGAGTCAGACCATTGATGTAGAAGATTGGTCAATGATCCTGGAGTCAGACCATTGATGTAGAAGATTGGTCCATGATCCTGGAGTCAGGCCATTGATGTAGAAGATTGGTCCATGATCCTAGAGTCAGACCATTGATGTAGAAGATTGGTCCATGATCCTGGAGTCAGACCATTGATGTAGAAGATTGGTACATGATCCTGGAGTCAGACCATTGATGTAGAAGATTGGTCCATGATCCTGGAGTCAGGCCATTGATGTAGAAGATTGGTCCATGATCCTTGAGTCAGACCATTGATGTAGAAGATTGGTACATGATCCTGGAGTCAGACCATTGATGTAGAAGATTGGTACATGATCCTAGAGTCAGACCATTGATGTAGAAGATTGGTACATGATCCTAGAGTCAGACCATTGATGTAGAAGATTGGTACATGATCCTGGAGTCAGGCCATTGATGTAGAAGATTGGTACATGATCCTGGAGTCAGACCATTGATGTAGAAGATTGGTCCATGATCCTGGAGTCAGGCCATTGATGTAGAAGATTGGTACATGATCCTGAGTCAGGCCATTGATGTAGAAGATTGGTCCATGATCCTGGATCAGACCATTGATGTAGAAGAGGTCCATTGATAGAGTAGACCATTGATGTAGAAGATTGGTACATGATCATTGAGTCAGGCCATTGATGTAGAAGATTGATGTAGATTGGTCCATGATCCTGGAGGTCAGGCCATTGATGTAGAAGATTGGTACATGATCCTGGAGTCAGGCCATTGATGTAGATGAAGATTGGTCCAATGATCCTGGAGTCAGGCCATTGATGTAGAAGATTGGTTCTATGATCCTGGAGTCAGACCATTGATGTAGAAGATTGTCCATGATCCTGGAGTCAGACCATTGATGTAGAAGATTGGTCCATGATCCTGGAGTCAGACCATTGATGTAGAAGATTGTTCCATGATCCTGAGTCAGACCATTGATGTAGAAGATTGGTCCATGATCCTGGAGTCAGACCATTGATGTAGAAGATTGGTCCATGATCCTAGAGTCAGGCCATTGATGTAGAAGATTGGTACATGATCCTGGAGTCAGACCATTGATGTAGAAGATTGGTCCATGATCCTGGAGTCAGGCCATTGATGTAGAAGATTGGTACATGATCCTGGAGTCAGGCCATTGATGTAGAAGATTGGTCCATGATCCTAGAGTCAGACCATTGATGTAGAAGATTGGTACATGATCCTAGAGTCAGGCCATTGATGTAGAAGATTGGTACATGATCCTGGAGTCAGGCCATTGATGTAGAAGATTGGTCCATGATCCTGGAGTCAGGCCATTGATGTAGAAGATTGGTACATGATCATTGGAGTCAGGCCATTGATGTAGAAGATTGGTCCATGATCCTGGAGTGAGGCCATTGATGTAGAAGATTGGTACATGATCATTGAGTCAGGCCATTGATGTAGAAGATTGGTCCATGATCCTGGAGTGAGGCCATTGATGTAGAAGATTGGTACATGATCCTGAGTCAGGCCATTGATGTAGAAGATTGGTCCATGATCCTGGAGTCAGGCCATTGATGTAGAAGATTGGTACATGATCCTGGAGTCAGACCATTGATGTAGAAGATTGGTCCATGATCCTAGAGTCAGACCATTGATGTAGAAGATTGTTCCATGATCCTGGAGTCAGACCATTGATGTAGAAGATTGGTACATGATCATTGAGTCAGACCATTGATGTAGAAGATTGTTCCATGATCCTGAGTCAGACCATTGATGTAGGAAGATTGATGATGATCCTGGAGTCAGACCATTGATGTAGAAGATTGTTTCCATGATCCTGGAGTCAGACCATTGATGTAGAAGATTGGTACATGATCCTGGAGTCAGACCATTGATGTAGAAGATTGGTACATGATCCTAGAGTCAGGACCATTGATGTAGAAGATTGGTACATGATCCTAGAGTCAGGCCATTGATGTAGAAGATTGGTACATGATCCTGGAGTCAGGCCATTGATGTAGAAGATTGGTACATGATCATTGAGTCAGGCCATTGATGTAGAATATTGTTTCATGATCCTAGAGTCAGACCATAGATGTAGAGAAGATTGGTACATGATCCTAGAGTCAGACCATTGATGTAGAAGATTGGTACATGATCCTGGAGTCAGACCATTGATGTAGAAGATTGGTACCATGATCCTGGAGTCAGGCCATTGATGTAGAAGATTGTACATGATCCTGGAGTCAGACCATTGATGTAGAAGATTGTTCCATGATCCTTGAGTCAGACCATTGATGTAGAAGATTGGTACATGATCCTGGAGTCAGGCCATTGATGTAGAAGATTGGTACATGATCCTGGAGTCAGGCCATTGATGTAGAAGATTGGTCCATGATCCTGGAGTCAGACCATTGATGTAGAAGATTGGTCCATGATCCTGGAGTCAGACCATTGATGTAGAAGATTGGTCCATGATCCTGGAGTCAGACCATTGATGTAGAAGATTGTTTCATGATCCTGGAGTCAGGCCATTGATGTAGAAGATTGTTCCATGATCCTGAGTCAGACCATTGATGTAGAAGGATTGGTACATGATCATTGAGTCAGACCATTGATGTAGAAGATTGGTCCATGATCCTGGAGTCAGGCCATTGATGTAGAAGATTGGTACATGATCATGGAGTCAGGCCATTGATGTAGAAGATTGTTCCATGATCCTGGAGTCAGGCCATTGATGTAGAAGATTGGTCCATGATCCTTGAGTCAGACCATTGATGTAGAAGATTGTTACATGATCCTGGAGTCAGGCCATTGATGTAGAAGATTGGTCCATGATCCTAGAGTTCATAATCCTGGAGTCAGACCATTGATGTAGAAGATTGTTCCATGATCCTGGAGTCAGACCATTGATGTAGAAGATTGGTACATGAATCATTGAGTCAGGCCATTGATGTAGAAGATTGGTCCATGATCCTGGAGTCAGACCATTGATGTAGAAGATTGGTACATGATCCTTGAGTCAGGCCATTGATGTAGAAGATTGGTACATGATCCTGGAGTCAGGCCATTGATGTAGAAGATTGGTACATGATCCTGGAGTCAGGCCATTGCTGTAGAAGATTGGTCAATGATCCTGGAGTCAGACCATTGATGTAGAAGATTGGTCCATGATCCTAGAGTCAGACCATTGATGTAGAAGATTGGTCCATGATCCTGGAGTCAGGCCATTGATGTAGAAGATTGGTACATGATCCTTGAGTCAGGCCATTGCTGTAGAAGATTGGTCAATGATCCTGGAGTCAGGCTTTGATGTAGAAGATTTAGAAGATTGGTACATGATCCTGGAGTCAGGCCATTGATGTAGAAGATTGGTCCATGATCCTGGAGTCAGACCATTGATGTAGAAGATTGGTCAATGATCCTGGAGTCAGACCATTGATGTAGAAGATTGGTCAATGATCCTGGAGTCAGACCATTGATGTAGAAGATTGGTCAATGATCCTGGAGTCAGACCATTGATGTAGAAGATTGGTCCATGATCCTGGAGTCAGGCCATTGATGTAGAAGATTGGTCCATGATCCTTGAGTCAGGCCATTGATTTAGAGAATACTTTTAGTGCAACTGTTAAATAATTCTAGAATTTTGATATTCCTCACAATACTGACATATTTATTTACTTGAAACTTGATACTTGTAGATATGAAAATCGAAACAAAGTCATTTATGTTGATAATGCACTCTAAGGCCCCGTTATTCAAAAGATAATTAGCTCAATCACTTGATTTGTGAAATTTCCTTTCTCATTTGTAGCAAAATATGTAGTTATATTTTCCACTGACATACGCAAGAAGCTTAGGTAAAGATTGGAGTTCTTAAGAATCTATAATTTTTATTTTGTGAGGAGTTCTTTTACCTTGATCTGTTAATTACCGTTGGCTAATCACCTTTTAAACAATGGGGCCCTGGACGATGGTATAAACTCTACAGGACTGTGGTGTACATAATATGTTGTTTCACTTGTAATGTTTGTGTGAGTATTTGTTAAGTTCTTCTGGAATATTCAACATTCGATACAACACCTGTTTATATATTATTTTTTGTGTTCGTCTATTAAATATGAGAAAAAGAACACTTTAGACCAATCTTAATAGATAATAGAGTATCAATATTGTGTATGGTGTCCCATATTTTATGTTATACTTTCTATGTGTTTGACAATATATGAAAACGTATTTTAGAAAGTGAAGTCACGCTATATATAGGTTGTTGTATGAGATAATGCATTAAAGCATACGGTGATTCTGCTACACGTTATAAGATATGACCTGTCGAGAGAGAGCGATAAAGACCATGTGCAAAAATATATTCCTCCTATAACACGGTTATTTGGTCATGCTATTCTCCAGCTCTCAGCAAATTGGGTCCTTTCTGCAAGAATGACCGAAGTGATCACTAAAGCAAGAAAATACTAACCTGTTATTAGTAAAAAGTTAGAAAAAAATGAAATGATAAAAACAAAACAATAAATCTTTGAAAACTACAGCTTAAAATATCAATAACAACATCGCTTTATTGAAAAACGTTGTACCAAGAATACAAAGACGTCAGGATTGTTTGATCAGATTATTGTAAGTAGTTGACATTCCGATGTCTGTTGTTCTGAATTTTCAAAGAAAATAATGAGACATTGCAAATGTAATGTAATTTATTGTATATTACAACATGTATTTAATATAATCATAAGCTTTTTCAAAGGATGACGAATAACAATTTTTATATCATTCTATTATTTTCCTGCAAAGTAATTTTAGAATCCGAAATAAACTATAAACTAATGCATCTAGTTGACTCAATATGATATTTCACATAAAGCAAAAAAAAAAAAAACCAAAAAAAACCCCCTTGTTTTTGGTGATTTTAAGCGGGTTTGATTATGGTGCTAAACTGTTTTATATCTGATATGGGGATAAGAGGAAACTAGGGCTTTTCAGGCTGGTGACTTATATGTAACCACCATAATATGTGTTAAGAGGATTAGTGAATATCATTCCTTTAGTAACTCTGCTGACAAGAACATGTGTTTGTAACATCGTAGACATCTCCCCTGTATCTGCATATGGGTGCGGTCATTTTGGCTCTAGTCACCTTTGTTTTTACCAGACTAATGTAACCTCATATCTACTTGAAAATGGGAGTTATCAGCTACATGTGAAATATGGTTATGAATTATAGTATACAAAGTATAAATCACAATTTGTCTTTTATTTAATGTTGTTGAACTTTCTGTACTTTTCGTAATAATTTTGTATTCTAGAGAATATCAGTCTGTGTAAGATAATCTAAATGCAAATATTCTTAATTTGGACTTATGAACTACATGTACATAAATTTAACTCCATGTACATACATCTGTTTTCACATAGGATAATATTGTGTAAACGTAACTAAATAACCCATGGAAGGTGGTAAGAGAGACTCGGGTTGAGATTTAGGAAATCTCAAGAAAAACAGGGAGATTAGTGTACATTATGTAAAAGAAACGGGTCGGCGTGGTTTGTACATAGTGTTAAATTCGGTCTCTTTTGTTCTTCTTTGGCTCAGTCGGTAGAGCCTTTAAATTTTCTCAACGGAGACCCGGGCTTGATTCCTTGTCGGGACACTCGACAGGATTCAAATGTCTATTTCCCCGTTCTTCTACAATTGCATAACCCTGATTAAAATAGTCATATAATCCATTAAATGGTTATTTGATGCATTAGAGTATCAATGTTATGAAGATACTTAGCTTTACAATGTATACACTTCGTCTTGAATGCAATCCTATGTGGTGTTGTGAAAATCTCCATTTTGATTTGATGGTAGAGTATTGTGTTGGTCAATTTATCCTAGTTATTCCCCTTTATTTGCACTTTTAGAGACGTTTTGTTTATAATGCATGTTCAGATACGAATGGAAGCTCGGTATTGAAAATGGTAAATATTCCTTCTGTAGAATATATAGATCCATATATGTTCTTTTCCTTTTTTCAAATTTAATATACACTGAACAAATAAGGCGATCATTATTATTCAGAATTGTTCGTCTGCTATTACCTTTCACTTTCATGTAAAGTGTTTCAATCGAACCACCTTCGCGTGTTGAGTACAACTGTTACTATATGACAACAATCGAGCGGGCACCGCTTGCTGGGATAAGGGCAGATCGACACTTTCGAACTGGGATAGTAGAGTTTATACAGGCGGCTTTAAATCTATAGAGAGATAAGACTCTAGGATGTGACGTTGGGAGGCACTTAATGCGCAGGGATGTGTTTAGTATCTTAATGAACTTTATGTTAAATTATGACGACAATTACTGTGAGAAAAAGCCTTAACGGTTTAAATACAGTGGGCATGGAATCGTATATAGATGAAACCGAATTCAACACTATTGTGGAATGGCTAAGCAGATTGAAATTTTCAAGACCAAAAACCACTCTGGAAAAGGATTTCGAAGACGGAGGTGAGATAGGTTTGATGTTATTTAGTTGGTACAATTGAATTTATATTTATTTCTTATTCCAGTATAATGATAAGGGTAGCTTTATCAAGTGGTCACTCTCTATAGTTTCGGTAATGGATAAATGCCAGTTTAATCTGCCTAGTTTAAAGCCGGCTTACCGGATATTGCTTCTGAAATAGTACATTGAACATTAGAAAAGCTTTTTGGTCATCGGTAATAAAATAAGAATCTATTAAAACATTTAAAGTATCATCCGAACACTTACAGTAAAAAATACACATTAAGATTCTATGTTATGAACTTGCATGATCTATATTTAAAAGTGCTAAAATTAATTCAGATGTTAAACGTTGGTTGAATACTTTAAGTTACAATTTAACATGCTACTAAATATTACTCATGTATGATATTCAGTAGTCTTCAGTTTCTTCTGAGCTATCGTTTAGTAATGATGTTTTCATAGAGGATTATGCTACTTTATTATACATAGTTGTCAATAGAGACAAGGGATTGTCCTTCACACACGATATTCGCTCTCGAAATTTCTTAAATGTCCTTGCAAGAAAATTACTGTAATTACTTTAATAGTTTTGTAAAACCTTTAAACAGATACATGTTATTCATTAGGCTTTAATTTTTACCTTTGATTGCATCTACCATATTTCACATAAAAATTGCACTTGTTATTTTTTTTTTTCATTAAAATTAGGAAGTCAATTATAGATTAACACCGTAAAACATCAAATATACAGTTAAACACAAATATAATCTAATTAACTAAATACTAATGTGAATCAAAATCATTCACTGGTCTTAGTTGCTCGGAATATTTAATGACCGACAACTATCCTAACCAACCCAATTGCATAAATGACACGTTGTGTCTCTCTACCTTAAGGGTAGACATTCGACAATTCCTCTACTTTGTAATGCACTGAAAATATCGAAATGGTTATGATGATTAGCATTTGTTTCGAATCAAGTAGATTTTACATTTACTGTTGATATTTTTATATAAGTTTTAGTTCGTTTTATATAGAATAATTAATCTTATGTCGAACGTGATATTTAGTCTTAAACTAGTAATTATACTTCGTTTGAAGATTTTGGTTATGCTTGAGTATAATGCTTACATATCTATAACAGTGTAAGTGGTCATGTGTTTTTATCTTACTGTTTAAACAATGCTATCCTTGAACTAAACGTATTTCTGGTTCATATCATATGGATTTATTGACGAATCGCAACGTATGACCTTTTCATACAGGACATCTATACAGGAGTTATGTTGGATATGTCCTGAACCTCACAAATATCGAATTTTCAATTAAACGGATGTGACAGCTAGAATATGTACGGGACATTGACATCGTACCAGGAACTAAAAGCTGCGGGCCAAAGTATTGAAGATTACCTAAATGCTCAGATAGATACATTTAAACTTATTAGAAACACTTACTGTTGGATTTGTTATATAAGTAGTAGTTCAACTGCTAAGCTCTGATAAAGTTCTATTTCCCCTATATGGGTAATATGTTCTCACAAAACGACTCGAAACTCTTCTATTAGGCAATATTGCTCAGGCGAATTTATCTATTTATTATTTATGCATTATAAATTATTCTCTTTGCTAAGTGGTGTCATATGTTCTGCCTCGCATGCGTTGTGATATTGTAGTTGTAGCACGAGATGAAATGTCACAACACACAAAACAAACAAGGAGCAATATACATAGGACTAAAGAACAGCTTAGTCAAGCTGAATCTAGATGCTGTTTTTAAAGTTTACGATCTGTTGGGCTGGATGGGTTGTCAGTGTATATAACTGCCCAAAATAATTGGTTACATCATGGTAAGCGTCATAGTTGATTAGTTTAGTAATATTGTTAAGGCCTAAAGACTAAATATATTCCTATTTACATCTAGGTCTAAAAACTGTTTTACATATACAATCTTTGTACTTTATCATTTCCAGTATTTTGCCAGATGACCAAAGTAATACTAAATGATACTCTTTAATTTCTATATTATTTCTTCCTTGTTCAATTGGTACTTTTGACTTTGATCTCGTCTTTGATAGCTGACGGTTTCAATATTTCACATAACGTACATGTATAAATACAATTCTAGATAACCATGTCAACCTTTGTTTTGGGGGTTACTACACAATGCCTGGTAGGTTCATCCTACTGTTGACTTAGAAAAACCTCCGTGTTTGCTGTGTCATATTTACATTGACAGTCCGTTGACTAGGTCCAGTGAAGGATTTGTAAATACCGTCTTCTCCCGAGTGTCTGTAGGTAATGGATAAGTTTAGGTCGATGGGGTTATTTAAGGATTACTTACCATGTATTGATTGGGAGCTAACCATATTGATATGAACTGTCATTTTTAAGTACTATGTAAACTTATCCTTCAAGCAGACAAACCTTCTGTGACTATAGTAAGGGGCTGGTATATACAAGATGATTTTTTTAGACAAAATCAAATTGGGTTTACACACTTGTCTTGGTTTCTAATTTTACTTTTAACCCATACATACGATCTGACATTAAAGGAGTGTACGTGGATATATACGCTGTAATTAATGTTTATCGAAGCAGCCTTAGTAAGTTATGTAGGGCTATCTCCATGGCGAATCAGATCAGGCTTGTAGTCACATGCCAGCTGTCTGTGAAAGATATATGTTATTAATTATTAATGAAAACACTAGTAGCATAACGGATTAGATCATTGATGGAAACATATGCATCAGCTACATCACCAAACTGTAAAATACTCTCTAAAAGAGTTATAAAGATGGTCAAAAACTAAATAAACCTATTTAATACTAAGCAACACAAATTAGTTTTATCTGATAATTGTGGACAATGTTTGAATTTGAACCACAGATATGAATGAAAAATGCAAGAGATTCCTGAACTCAAAGAATAGTATCTATCATCTTTGTTGCTATAATTTAGAAATGCATTTTATGAAACCAAAGTGTTTAGTAATTAACATTCCTCCACTGGACGATTAGATGTTTTATGCTTATGGTTCTTTCAAAAGTATGATAATGGATCGTTATGATAAATGCAATAGTAAAAGTAATGTATAACATCAATATTATTGTCCAGATAAAAGCGTTTTTAAGGGACTCCCACATCTCACTGCAATTATGACATTCGGACGGATATATGGTCTAATGTCATGGTTAACGTTTTGTATTTCAATTCAAGAATATAGTATGTCATACCCACAACACACTAAGCACTGCGTAATGCTCAGCAATATGCGAGTGTGTCTACTGACTTACAAAGACTGTTATGTGCGTTGTAAAAGTAAAGATCTTGAGCTAATTCAGATAAAAAGACATGCTTCATTGAACAATTTAAATCACTCTCTACAAATCCTACAATTATAATTTTACTTAACGTACTGCTGTACTTTCCTTTCTTTCATTTAGATTTTCGAGAGTGTGGCTATCGATACACATTCACAGTAATTCTTTAACACCCATGATTTAAGTATACATAATTTTAAGTTAAGTTTGCAATTCAATACTTACGTCGGTATCTGATTGGAGTTTGCTCTTAATTGAAAGAGTTTCAATCAAGCAATCTACGTTGACTTAATGGGTTTTCTCGAGATTAATGAAATGACCCAAGGCTGACGTATATCCTTTAAGTATAAGTGATTTTAACCGTGATTAAGAACGCACATTTTACCTTTTAGACATTTATTTCTTCTAGTTTTACGCTTGTTGTTACGTGTTGATTATCAAGACGAAAGCTAATTGGGAATTTTGTATATAACACGTAATTCGCGTTCAAAATTTCTTATATTTTTGTTTAAATTTTAAGTTGTTTAGGATAAAAAACACTCCACGATACATGTACATACGAAATGATTCAATGATAATAAGCAAATATTCTTTATTTTATATGATCATTTTAAAACGTTTTCTTTTTAAATTTCATATGTTTATTTTTAGTAATATGTATATATGTATTGCATAATAAACCATATTCGACCCAATTAGTGCCCACAGCGGTTAAAAAATCGAAAAATGAAGGGGTGCTTAATAACCCCAAATTTGGCTAACATTTCACAAAATTTTGACAGTCACAGCCACAGTTATGGGTCATTAAATATTTACATATATATTTAAGAAATCAAATCGTAAAATATGCTTGTTTCAGTTTCAGTCTGTATTCAAGTCAATGTAAGTGAAATTAAGATCTCAAAATGGGCGCTTAAAGGGACGGTGCGCTTATTTAGGTCGGATACGGTATTTGATTTTTCTGCATTATTTGTCAGTATTGGTAACTGCATGTAAACATATCCAATATCAAACTATCGATCACGGGCGATTTTAATACAATTTTGTCGTAAGACATTTCGGGAAATTGGCTTCATATGGTATTAGCATAACATGTACATACGATATTAGAGCCGCGGAATAAGTATAGATTACATGAAGACTTCACACACTGGTTATTACTTATATAAAATTTGGCAACGTCAAGCTGTGTATTACATGTATTATTTAACGTAACAGTTAAATCTCCAGCGAGGTGCCGTGTGTTTAATGTATACGCCAACAGTAGGGATAAAATATATAAATACAACAAACGAAGTACATGTTGTACAAACCAAGTACAATAAATGTCCTAGAAAAGCGTAGAAAGCTACTGAAATATCAGGAACGGATTAGCCTCTCGGGTGTTTTCTAGGTATCAAAATATTTTGCTGGATATGTAGCTTATAGGGAGGTATTGAAGTAATGTAATAAAAGCCATAAATTAAATGCATTTACCAATGAAACCATTTTAGGTTAGTTTGACATAAACCATGTATTTGTTTCATGGACACACCTACTTATATAAACAAACAAATAACGTTGCAAGCAGTCTCCTAAGATTAATTTATTTAGTCAGTCAGTGGTGATATCATTACTCAAAATTTCTTTATGTGAGTTACCATTGGATGTCACCATCCTTTAAATGAAAATAAAAGCAGGATTAAATAACATGTAGTTTTACCTTTAAATCCTGACATAATATTGTGAGGAAATTAAATTTGAATTTAAATATATAATGCGAAATTGCAATTAAATTCACGTCTGTTGTGAAAGGTCAATATACTGCCTATGTAACATGATCTACCACATTAAATTCCCTGTTGTAAATTACAATCATGGGTACGCGAAAGGTGATTATCTTTTCTGACTCTGCCAGCTGTATGTAATGGTACAATAAAGGAAATGATCTTAATCTAATTCTGTTCGAATAGCTCAATTATTGGGGTTGCATCACAAATCGACAGAGTTAAGCCTTACCTTCATAAGCCCCGACAATGTACATGTTTCCTATTTACTTGTTTGTTGGCACCAACTGTATACGATAAGAAATTAAGATAAGCTATGTCTGAAGTCTAATCCTATTGAAATTCAACACATTTTAGTCAATCAAATATTTGAAAAATGAAACTGAAATCGACAATCATGGCAATATTATTGTTGTTAGAGAATTATTTTCTTACAATTGTTTTCTCCAGTAGGCTAATCGCTCGGGCGATTTCACAGCCGGTATTCATATCATATCACTGACCGTTTCTTCAATATGAGAGGTAATATGTCTAAAGAAAGGTATAGTGTTCACGGTTAACTTTGATGTGACTCAGGGGTACCAGTTGATTGAAAGTGCGATTGTAGATTACCATTGGTGCATCTCTTTGTTGCTCTTATCAGCTCTTTTGTTTCTACACGTTCAGCGACTATCTGTCCATGTGACTAATATATATAAGACTCTTTCATATGTGGATATGAAGGATAGGGATATTCTACCCGAGGGTCACAAAATGTAGTAAAACCCGAGGCTTGCCGAGGGTTTTGCAACATTTTGTGATCCCGAGGGTTGAATTAGTAAAACCAGTCAATTTTGTGAAAAAAAAATGTTAAAATTTTACCGAGGAAATAGAGATTTTGTTGACGCCGTGACGTCACGAGGCTTTATTGCATGGGTAGCCATGCAATACAGCCTCAGGCGACATGAGTGTATTGCCCTAGATAATGTGTTGCCATATTTTCACATAACTTTTGAAAAGGGTGCATCAATTTGTCACAGTAAATGAAGTTATCATATTTTACGTACAATTGTAACACAGAATTCCAATTGATATTTGGTCTTCTCATAAATCTATATAATTCCAATAAAACTTGAGTCAATATTTAAACATCGCTTGATACCTAATGTGTGAAATCATTGTACTTGATACCGGTGAGGTGAAAAGCGAAGGTCTGTTGAAAGCCATTAACAAGATACGTAGAGTAGTTTACGTCGATATCCTGATATTGTCATTTAATAACATAATGTTACCTCAACTCAATTTACATTTTAGATACATATATGTCATATATCAATTTTCTCTTTGATTTTTAAAAAAAATCGTTATTTGTATTTCGGCATTGAAGTCCCGGTATCATAGGTGAGAGATCGTATTTCATTGACTTGGTTAACAACTGTATTGTATAAGTAACACGCCACGTCCTTATGGAGAAGGCAATACAGTGAATAAAATGTAGAATTAAAAGTCTGATTCGATGAACTGAAAGTCCCAAAACTATTGAAACTATATATTGATTGTCTACATTCTTGTACACGTTAACGACCGGGTTTTGACAAGCCTTTAACTACTGATCAATTAAGTAAATATTGAATACACAATGAGCACACTGGGTATACGTCTTTCCCTTTTTCATATAATTATCTTGAATCTGTATAAGTATGATCCGACATTACTCAACTGTGTATGTTAAGAATCCATAATTGCAACAGTATTTTAACAAGTTTGAATTGTCTAGATAAGATTATTTTGTTGAGCGTTTTTAACAACGCATTTTAATTTTCTGTACTGATTGAACAAACATAGTATCTTTTCAACATTACACCACACATGCTTATTAACTGTTGTTATATCACTGGAATCATTAAAAGTAATATTTTTTAAAAACATGTTTATGTCAAAATAATCGTGTCGTAGTTTAATTCCTGAGAACATCGATATAGCTAAAATTATCTTTATCTAAATGTATACTGAAACTTAATGAAAAAACAAAACTAAATGAAATAAGTGCCACTTGATTTAACAATCTCACAGAGCTGCCACGAATATGTTTTAATGTTAATATACCATCACATTGAGAGTAATAGACTGACTTTTGATTATTATGGTTATAAGAAAGAACGTAGTTACAACTGTAGATGTTGTTCTTTTTCTTTGAAAATTTGACTGTATAACATGGTCACTTGTATCAACTTGTCAAGAATTTTACGACAGAACCAACTCATATACGAGAAGGATATCCTTTCCATTCCCCAATATCGTTGTTTTGTTTGCAATTATAGTGTAGGCTTTCACTAGGGTAGGTGGACGTGTCGATGTATTTCTATAGGTTAATTAATACACCAAGGTATTGACGGTGTAACAATGTAGGCAATAACGAAAGTGTATTGTATACACGGCGAAGTGAGTTGCTATTGTCAGTACGTCTTGGCGGTACATTGTCAGTTTAAACGTTTACAATTTTCGCTGGGGTCATGTTCCTGTGAATAAATTAAGAAATAAACTATGAAAGCTGTGTTAAGACGGCTCGATATATATTTTGACAACCGTAACCGCCAATTAAGTTGTAAAAGGCAATACTTAAATTTCCTTCGTGCGACAATTTGCTGGGCTCATTAAATGCTAACCTGGCTTGGACCTTAGCGTCCGGTTCGTAAAACTTTGCTATGCTATAAAGAGGATTTAGGTCGTGGTAATAAACAAGCGCGGAGAAAATCTTTACCAAACACACTTTAAATGCCAGTAATATTTTTATACCAATGGTAAATGTTGTTTGTTACATTTTTCTAACGGCACTTGCTAAGGATATCCGTTATGACCACACTTCATTGTTGGTCACCGTTAAGGCGATTTATACAGAACATACTTATGTGAAGATTTGGGTTTCCGATTCATACCTTTGGATATGTAATTGAAATATTGTCTATGACATAGGCGTACTAAGTACCAAATCTATTTTAAGTAGTACTCATAAGAATTCCCAATACAATTGTCCATAGCAACAGCCTGTTGACAATAAATGTTATACATTTGATACATAGAAATCATTTGTAAAATACTAGTTTTTATGGACTTACACTTACACAATACACTTTGTAATGAAACGACAATAAACACTGAAAATACAATCAACTCTGGTCAAGTATCTGTATTAAATTGCTTAGTATTTTACTTTGAATCGCTAAGTTGTTTTTCTGTTATATTTCAATGTATGTAAAGGATAACAATTATGAAGTAACTATATATAATTTTTTAGTTACATCCATAGGTATGGAATCATTTAGAACTCAAAGTTCCCTGTTGAAACTAAAACCTATTGCTTTACACTGCTCTGATTCAACCTCGCACTACCACTATGTCAATGATCTGTTTAAACAGTATAGATGTCACTCTGTCATATCTTTAGCTTCCCCCACTGGGAGATATTCTATACGGATTATTTAAGCTTTTTTTGTTTTGTTTAAAACCTTAGCTCCTGTAAGGATTGCCAGGGCCAGAAATAATTGTTGAACACCAGTTATGGTAAATATCCCGGTATATCGGTATGTTAATGGCATGGAGTAGTTAATCATCAATTATGTAAAGGTGTATAATGTTATTTACCGTAGCGACGTTGCTTTTTGGAATTAATCCCTACAAACATTTCATGATTCAAAACCTAATCTTGTACTACTTGCAAGGGAAATGCCCAAATAATGAGGCGTTCGAAATTTACGGATAGCTATGCATTGCTAATTTCGAAATCTATTTTGGCTGTTTTTGATGTATATGTTAGGGATTATGTTACCACTTACCTGTTCTAGAGGTCACGTTCAGTATTCAGTCATATCTTTTGATAGTTTTCAACTATTGACGTGTCGTAATATACGTTACATGTAACAACAGTCGTATTTTAACGAAACTACACAAGCAGCAGTTGCTGTAGTATAAGAAACTAAAGATATCTTTCTTTTCCATCTTTTATACGGTGTGGTAAAGGCGTTCGAGTTGTACTTTTAGGGAGTAAACATGCTTAGGAATTATATCTCAATATTGCCAGTTTCATCCTATTGCACTCTCTGTTTGTTTTAAAATGCACAATTTGAGAGTCCGATAGTAGTTTTTAAAATTATGAACGGTTCGCTACTAAAACAATTCATATCAATTTCAATACACGTTTTCAGTACATTCCTTATTAATTGATTAAATGTAAAAAGACAATTATGCGTTTGTACAATGTTGTCCTTGCGAGAAAGTTTTCCTTAGGTTATCTTTAATGTCAAATTAATTCTGTAATGGAGATATGTGTAACATCGTTTACCATTTAACAAATAATGAAACACTATTGAGATTGCTTGAGTACCAGCATCACCTTTAATAAGAAACCTTTTCTGTGAACTTATTCAATATTGATTTCATATCAAATGTAAATTAATGCTTGGTATCCTTTGTATTGCCAAGGTAATATATATTGCTCTTCATGAAACGACGTTATTTGCATGAACTAACGATTGCATTATACAAACAAATAAGGTCAAGTGAACTACCGGGATTCCGCAAGTCCGTTTTAATGAGACAACCGTGGGATAAACACATTTGTTTAAGTATTTACAATATAGAGCGTTTATTGTACAGCGAAGGACAACTCGCATTATATGTAACAAACAAAAATGACATTGCCTTTCCTGCACATTTAAAAAGTTCAACATTGAAGTGTTATGATGATAATAATATTTCATAATGAAAATCGATCATTCGAAATAAAATATCAAAACTAAATGTATATCTTATCATGGTATATAATGTTGATACAAAGCACAAAATTAAACCAATGACAAAACATCTAGTGGTTCTATATCTTAAACGCAGTTATTTGGATGTAATACATTAAAACCAGACATGAGTTTTAGTTTTGAGTGCCATATACTTTTAGAAATAATCAGTTAAAACACTGTTCGTTTCCTACAGCTAAATTATTGATCACATATAGCTAGCAAGGCTCCGGTATAGGGGATTACATAAATGGCATTTCGAAGCACTTAGCCTCGCTACATTTATTAAAAAGATGTTTATGTTCCTGTCCTGTCGATTACTGTTCGGTATTAGACATTCGATTCTGTCTGCAGTTATTATTGCCTCCTATCGAGTTACAGCGTTAAGACTCCACAGCGACATTATTAGTTTGTTTGACGGTTACATATTGAATATTCACTAACACAGACATGCAATGATTATGTTTAAGCTTGGATTGGTTTGATCGGTTCAATGTCCTATTAACAACCAGGATCATTTAAGGCGTATCTAGGTTTAAGAGGGGCGATAAGCCGGAGTACCCGGAAACAACACCGACCAGCGATTCGTATTTAATAACTACTACACATTGGATTCGTACTCGCAATCCAGATGTGGAAGGCTTGTCGTAATATGCCGTGACCTACGTATTTAAGCACAATATGATGGTGTAATATTGTTAAAATAATAAAAGTCATAAATCAGATACCCCTTTCTTTGTCTTTCCTCTTGTATATTTTCATTTTCTTTTGATATCATATAAAATTACTTTATACACATACTGTAAAGGTGTCCACATCTACGATTTATGGTTACGCACATATATATATATACCATGTTTCTGCATGTCATTAACATATTTTAGTTGCAGACACAATGATTTTTACAGTAATGACAAAGCACAGCAATGCCATTCGTTTTCACTGTGCTGTTGTTAACGAGAAATATTTAAACTTTCTAAGTATGATAATTCAATCTGGTAGGTAAATATATTATTACCTATTTCAAAATGTAAATTTGAAGTAGACGAGAAATGAAACGTCTGTTTGATATAAGCAATGTTCTCCTATTTGTTATTTACTCTGAGTAAACAGGAAAAGTCTAGATCATTCCAGAGCTACCGTGTGCACAACATGGATACATGTTTCAAGTTCAATTGGCTATCGCTAAAGTTAACATTAATGTTGTTTATATCGTACATATACCTAAACGTATTATCTCACCACTATCAAAGTGTGTATTTAAACACTTATGGTAATGCCCCTGTCGGGTTCAAAATTTACAGAATGTTGAATGTATTTCTACTTTTTACCATTTCCTAACGCTGATAATTCTATTCAAATGAAATTTAATGAAATGTAATGAAGACAAAAATAAAACGTAATTTGCATACTTGTTGAAAAACTCAAAGTGTATTACATATTTGCCGTCTATCAAAAAGTTCTTTTGTTTCTCAACGTATATGACTTTAATCTGAAGGGTCACTAATTACTACAAATTAATGTCAGAATCGACTAATTATTTAATGTTATTTGACGCTACATCCCTGCCCTGACAGACTAGAAAGTGATAAGTTGTGTTACGTGTATCAAGCTTTCAGAAGTAGTAAACATTCAAAACGTTCTTAATATGCAAAATAATTCATGTATACATCTTCTAACTCGTCTTTTTTATCATATTATCTTGTGTAATAATCTTGCATTATGAATAGCAGGTGACACGTGAAATGTCACTTTATTAATTAATAACGGATTAATTTTGCATTATGACATACATGTACCTTATTCCAGCTACTTTTGGTACCTTTTCTAATTGAAGGCACTTAGAAGTTACATGTATATATACTTTAGATACAAAAGAAATATTTTTTAAATTATCTAAATATATCTTTTTTTTCCTTTACAGTGCTTATTGCTGAAATTGTCAAGCATTATTTTCCAAAAATGGTGGAGCTTCATAATTACAACCCTGCCAGTAGTACCAAACAGAAGTTAGAAAACTGGTACCTTTTAAACAGGTAGGTTTGATGAACTGTTATCAGTCTTCCCAACATTGAATGCTTCTTTTAACCATGGGTAAGATCGATCCATCACAGCTACTATACACTGTGTAATTCGAAATTCGACAGAGATGCACTAGATACCATCCCTTCCCAGTCACTTCCGTATTAAGTCCATGTTGAGTGGTATGATTGGCTACATGAAATATTAAACGTTGACCAATGGATATATTTAATCCTGTAATAACGCTATTCAATGTACCGTACGGATTTCTATCGAATAATTAAAACATGTTATTGGAACGTATATACCAATAACCAGTGCACGGACTGGCCTTTCGATAGTTTTATATACTTGTATACTGGGATTCATTAATATTTTACGCAGATCCTCATATTAAAGTTTGGATATTCCCTGGGAAATCAAAACACCACTGATGCTCGAGTTATATGTACCTGTCAATTTGATGAGTATTGATTCTATCCGACATCGTTATTTAGTAGTGCTGTAAATGTTTTTTTGATAAACCACTCCTACACACCAAGTTTCATTTGGGCTCCAATTTTATATACGGGTAGTATTTTATCAGTAGCAGGCACGTCCTGGGGTTATCGATCAGGCTCTAACGACCGATAAAGTTAATTATCGTCGCTATCAGGCAGGGCCGCTCTACAATTGATTGTCTCTTGTTCATGATACTAGACTTTTCGCTGCAATTGATCTTCTCGCGTTCGTCTGTTTACCTGTGCATACATAGTGGGTCCATCGTCAATAGATGGTAGATCTCGTTATGAAAACATAAAAAGTAGTATGACTTGAATGTATAAGAAAAAGTCGATCTAATACTTGTAATGTAAATGAAGAATCAAATGAAATTGAGTCAGATCGATAGTAATGGTCCATACACATGTTTTTGAAAGAATGAGCAGTTTGCTTTCGATTTGGTATTGATATCATATGATATAAAATTATTAAAACGTGAACTATTGTTTCAAGTTGTTTTTTTCTGGAGAGTTCTGATTTACCTTTTCCCGATGTTTAACCCCGGTTTGATACATATTGTCAAAGTACAGGATAAATCTAAAGCCTGGCATACTTCTTGTCCCGTAATTTTATCGCAATGTTTTATGTATGAACTTTACAACATAACATTTTTTAATCAAAATCAGCTGTTCTTTGGTTATTGTTTCATAACCGAGATGTAATAATTATAATCATCGATGCTTCATAACAAATAATTCGATCATTACAAATGATGCTAAAGTGTAGAACTACGAGTAGACTTTATGGTTTACTGATCTAAACTTTAAATATGATACGCTGTGTATATAAATGTACTGGGAACTACTACGTGATAGCATGTGATATATGTGTTTATGATATTGCATACATGGGGGTCAATTTTAGATTGGCAGATTTACAACTTTGAGGTCGTTTAAGTACATGTACATCTACGCCTATACCAAACGTGTTTGTGGTCAGCGTGTAAGTGATGTCTTAGAAAGTGCGCTATGTCCGTGTTGTGTCTCCTTGTGATACGGGTATATCTTCCCTTCTGTATAGTGTTACGTGTATTGCAATGAAACTCCCTATTGCTTCATCACCTCTATCGGAAATTGTACTACCAACAGGCTAAGACGTTTTCCTTACACTAGGCACTAAGAAAACGTAAAGTGGCGTCAAGGAAGACGCCACGCCCATAAAATATATAACTTAACTATAATGCAGTTTGGACGACAAATTAGTATAATATTATCATGTATAATTACGTCTTAGCCAGCACATTTATGTCAGCTCAAATCTCTTGTTTTACAGAGTTTTGGCTAGTTTGTAAATATTTAATCATAAAGACAAACTTACTTTTCAGACGTGTTCTTAAACGATTGGGTATGGACTTGTCTGACGACGTTATACGTGCCTTAGCCAACCGCAAACCTCATGTTATAGAACGGATATTGATTTTCCTGCGCATGCAGATTGACAACCTACTCACAAGGCAAGGTAGGAGCCGCCGAGAGATAGATTTAGAATTTGCAAGTTCGCAACAACAAAACGAAAACGAAAAAACACCCATCGTAAAAGACATAACGAGCCCGAAGGAAAACGCTAAGCACCAAAAGGACCCCAATAGTCGTAAGTAGACTCCACGCTCTCTCTCTGCCGAGGATCGGACCTGGATCTGTTCTTCCTCTTTATCCTAACCAATACTCATATTCATTTAACTTTCTAATAGATATAGAACCTGTTTCTAAACTTTCTAACAGTAGAAAAGAACGTAATAATACTCTTTTTGTTTTTCTCATTGTTTTTAAACAGGATAAATAGCATCGCTGCCATTTTCTTTTCTTAAAGATACTTATAAGACGTTCTTCTCAATATTTGATACTGTGTATAGAATCAGTTGTTACGTGATCATTGTGTGACAAGAACATTATCTGTTTACCAGAGAGTGTTGTTTGTACTAAGACCTTCAATTGTTTTTAAAATGAACTGGATAGACATTGGAAAAATATCGATCTATTTTATGATCTCAAGGCTAATTGACAACCTGAGGTGATAATACAACCAATAACTGTATTCATAAAGTATGTACAGAACTTGAGTCTGGTGTAGAGGATATGTTATCCTGTACCAGAAATCAGTCATTTAATGTTTTTGAGGGTAAATATTTTGGTAATGTTCTTACTTAACCCCAATTTAAACTCATACATATATGTTCAAAAGATCATATAGTACTATATAAATAAAGACAAAATATAGTAAAAACTATCTTGAAAAATGTGATCAGATATATACAATGTATCATATATTAGATAATATATTATTTCTTTCTAGCAATTACAGAAAATTACAGCTAACATTCCATGTGTTATAATACCCCTGCCTACATCCTTATATGGCTAATCGTCCCGTTTGAACTAAACTTACTTTGTATATGTAACTGTGTGCCGTGTTTTCCTTTTGTTTTATATCATAAAAACATTCTCCATTTATATATGTCTACCCAAATACCAACTGACTATAGGTTATGATTTCATTGACAGACACATCTTCTGTCATATCAAAACAGTAAAAGGAATAGACTCTGTGAAATGTCCACTTGGAGGTTATCACTTAATCGTTGAATTTTAAAACATTTCATAGCATACTGCTTTTGTATCAATCAAAATGTTCCATCTTTTTTTACCGTCTTCATTTTATGAAATTCAAGCTTGCTAGTAATTCTTCTATTCTGCAGTTAAGGGAGCTAGTGAACTAGTGAAAGCTTTCCCCTAATATCCGTATAACATAAGCTTACGTGAACGTTTACCCTTCCTATCCCTTATATAAGCATGTGGAAGAATTCCACGTTGCCTTGTAAAACCATTCTGTCAACATGTCTATCACAATACGTGGTACCCATCTCTCAATCAGCCACCACCTTGCACCATTCGTATCACCAAGGCTGTTTCAATCTGTTTTAGTCACCAGTACAACTGAAGAAGGTAAGTGTCTTAATAGAGAATTATGTCGATGTCATTTTGTTTCTAAAATGTTATACTGTATTTGTATTTCCTGGTCATCGTTTTCTGTCATTAGTTTAGGAGTCAAAAACTACAGTTACGTTAGTAGAAACACGGCAACGCATGTGCTGGTAGAGAAAAGAGGAAATATAGCTTGGATAAAATGTTATTTCTTCGAAAGGACATTAACAAATTAAATCACTTTAAATGCAATTATACTTATTGCTCCTGCACCCCACATTTACTTTGTCGAAATACATCTACTATAATACATGTACACGATTGCTGTATTCAGCAATAACGGAAAGCAGCTATGTTTTAGAATATAACCACGGGTGCCGATTGGAGGCGAATTATTGTTTGAAAGACAAAAATATTTTCAATATTATTGACACTTCAAAGCTTATACAATTTATTTTTGATAAATTGTGCAGTTGTATATTTTTGGTTCGATATAGAAAGACAAATGTAGCTCACTAAATGCTGACCACGCTTGTCTTTCCAAACTTTCCCGCCAAAATACAGCTTATGTAAGAGTTTCCTGACTGCGTATTCTCTATTTCATTATCTTACGCCTTCATTGTGTTTATTTTCATTTAGTTTATACAATCTAATTCGCTGTTCATCTATTTTGTTTCCATTACCACGCTTCAATCTAATAATTAAACTTTCATCTAATGAAATATAAGGTCAATAGGTTAGAGTTTTTAGATACATGTAGCCTTTATAATGCGCACTAAGAGCATTATTAATTGATTGTTTATGCAATTTTGACATCTATAGAGACCATAAATTAAAAAGGATAGTTTACCTAAGTGCTTATATTTACATGATTTACTCATTTTCGTGTTCTGCTTTAAAGTTGTTGATGTTCGACAAAGAAAATCGTTCATAAGCAATAGTTTAATGCATACCAATAGCCATTTTACGGCGATCAATTGACGTGTTCACGTCGGCATTAATGACGTCATAATAGTTACGTTTTGTATGTCAATCATATCACTGTAAAAATCATGTGGGCTTGGTCAGTTTATATAGTCATTGTGGAAAACGTATGTTAATATACATGTACTTATTCCCTGTTTAATATTAGATAGAATAGCGAAAAGGGTTATTAGAAAGAATAAAGTAAGTGTATCGCTTTACCAGTAATTACCGGAATATAATATTACATTTTTGTACTTATATATTCAGTTGTTACTGCTGTCCATGAAGACATTTGGATACTGATATCAGTTTAAGTTTGTCGTTTTACGTCGTTTTACCGAATGCTAACTCTCAGACTAATTGCTATATAATTCTTTTATTTCATTATTTATCATTCCTTTGATGCTTTGAAAAATTTTCGTAGCTCAGAAGTTTAGCCTTTATAAGTTCATGAAAATATTTTTTTTATAATGATACAATTAACAACTTGAATACTGGAATAACGAAATTAACTACATGGTATGTCAAACTCAAAGTACCATTTACCTTTTTCAACGAAAATATACCGCTTGGCTATGTGTTGACTTTTTCATTACAAAATACTATTCATATTTCCGATATGCCGTTACCGGGGGGCAAACCCATCAGGTGTTATCGCTTGTTTACTCCTTACACTGTACATCGATTATTTGTTTGTATATTGTCTCAGCATCTATTGTCTCGGTATCTGATCTCTTGGACTCATTGATTATTAATCAATACCAAAATGCCTTATCATGCTGAAGTGATATAAGGCTCAGTGTCTGGCTGGTATAACAGGATTTTTGTGTTGTAAGTGCATTGCAGTGTATATTACACGTGATTAAGCCTTATTCGATTTTGATCCTCATATCTCGCCAGCTAATCGATACAATATTAATCTTGCATATGATCCGTGGACTTACCTTTAAAATACCATTTCTGATAAAATGTAAAAGTGAAATAGAATTACTTCGATAAAACAGTTTCTCATAAGATTTAGAATTCTTACTTTGGAAATAAACTATAAATAAAAAGAGTTATACGCGTCAGATTTTTTATTTTTAAGTCACTTGCGACGAAGCCTCAATGACCTATTCTAATCCTGCGTCGTGCGTAATGGATCCAAACTCAACTTTTCCAATACTGCTGAAGCAAATTCATTGAAATTCTATACAAACCTTCTTAGTTATTAAGTCAATCAAAATTAGGAATATATTGACCCAACCCTGGGGGCTGTGACGGGGCCAAAAATGACTAAAATTTCACAACTCGTTGACAGATCAATTTAATTGAATGAACCTAAAAAATCTATTTCACACTGAGAAAGCTTAAAAGTGTGCAGGTTCTGTTCATGCAGGTAAGAAAAAAGTCTACGGACAAAACTATGTCCTAAAACAAGAACACGGGGTAAAAACGAACTCATGCCGAATCACAATGAAATTGTCAATACTTAAACTTGTACTGTAGGTAGATCCCCGCTCCGTGTTGGGGTACTGGATTGACAACCCACTAAGACTCGAGCTCCTCTCCTCTATAAAGCGATGTTTTTCCCTCCACTTTAGGCTGACAACTTCTTAGTTCGTATGGAATGAATGGCACGCTGAAAAACCTTCTGATCTCGTAGACACTTTCTATAATTGCTAAAATTCAAAATTGGAGCTCGCACTTTCTCATCATAATGGCGCCTTGAAAAATTTTTCTACCCATGATCCTTTACTCCTATCAGTAAAGGGAAGTTTTCCTTACAATAAATTTGGGAACTATCAAAGGGAGAAAACTCCAATAAAATATATGTCCAAGTATCGGTATGCATAAATTAAGCTAAGTAAGCTGCCTTTTATACAAAAGCCTACTCCTCCTTAAGCCTTGAATGGATTGCATTCATATTTGGTGTGAAACATCATTGGGGAAGGAAAATCATATTTTATATAAACGATTTAGGTCCGAACCTTGACGACAGAGGGGCGTTGCTCCGAAGGGGGTCTTAGATGAAATTTGGCTTTAAAATCATACTTCTCCTTAGCCCTTGAGTGAATAAAAAAACAACATAACTAATGTGGCACATCAATGGGGGAAGACAAAAAATATTTCATATACTTGTAACGGAGATAGATTTGACTCTTAGAGGAAAAGGGCGGGGATCAAAATAGAAAACTTTGATGAAAGTTTGCTTAAAAATCCTAATCCTCGTTAACCCTTGAGTGGATTAAAACCATCGAACATCATTAAGTGAGAACAATCACATTTTATAAAGGACCCATGTGGATAGAACGGCGGGGCTCCAAATTGGGAGCTTTAAAATCTGACTCATCCTTAATCCTCGAATGGGTTACAACCATATATGTCGTGGAACATCTGTAGAAACAAATTATTCAAATGAATGACCTTGACGACCATTCAACTTCAGAGGAGTCAAATAAACTAAAATCTTTAAACAAATTTTTGTGAATGACTAAGATGCCTAGAGACTTTATACTAGGATGTAGGGCTACCAAGTTTGTTCAACAAATGACCTTTACCTATTTCAGAAACTTACATTTGAACTCAGGTGTTCCTTGTGTGTATGGCTTATATTAATTGTTAATCACTACTTGATACTGTGACTGTTGTTTTTTAACATAAGTCAGATGATTGTTAAGGCCCATGGGCATCTTCTTATTACGTAAAATGTAATTATCGGTTTACATAAGTTATCTGATAATAAATGAGAATGATTGATTACAGTTAATTTGAAAAGATAATTAGTCCAATTGGAGTAATGTTTGTGTTACAGAAGCGCTTGTAGCAGTTGGAGCAAAGACAGGGCGGGCGTCACCATCTAAATCCCCGCGGAAGAAGGGAGATAAGGGGGAGACTGACCGATCGTAAGTACAATGTATAAAACTACTTTTGTTGGTCCATGTTTTTGTTTTATAAAAATAATCTCCGTTTATCTTTCAACTGCCATTTTCACCTAGAAAGTCTGTTGTGAGTTTGTATGGTTTAAATGCATTGAATTGACATGTGTATACTTATCTAAGTTTGGTGCATGTGTAGTTTCCATACATATATTGGACACTATATAGAGCTTGCGAGAGATAGCTGCACATTCCATTTTATAAAGAATTAGTTTGTTTGATTCATATAGTTTGTTTCATTACTAAACCACTAACATCTTTTATGTTAATATATATTTATCATGTATGGTATTGATGCATGCAACTTGAAACTGAAAGTGAAACCAAATTGAATTGTTAAAAAGTGATAAACTGTATACCATGTACACGACGCTTATGAACACACAATCATCCTGATTATCAATTAAATTTAAAAATTATTTTCTCCATACTATTTAAATGTTCATAAATGATAACATGAATGCTGAACGTGAATTATAGTTACATAAGAAGTTTCAAACATTAAAGTGGCAATACTGCTTAAAGAGAATTTTATACCTCCATCTCATGTAGAGTTAAATCGATTTGTTATCAAATGCGGATGGCGTGGGGAAGGGCCTCCTGAACGACAGTTTTTTTAAATTCAAAATTTCAAGATTATTTTTATAACAAACTGGAAATCTATGAGAATTCTTCTCTCGATGTGTGTATTTTCTAACACCAGCTTATTAGACAAGATTTAAAGGGGTTATACCGAGTATTCATCTGACAGCGCTTTTAATTAATTTCAGTTGTTTTATTTCACATTGTTTCATAACTATCCTTATTCTCGGTTAGTGCTCTTGAACCTTTGGCCTTACCCAGTGAAACGGAACGAACATCCAATGCCAGGTCGCCTCGACGAATTTATACGAAGGGCGAGATCCCTCACAACCATCCAGACAGAACGTAAGTAATATCCACCAAGTGGTGTAAACGGGTCATGGTTAAGCCCTTTGAAAAAACAACATTTACGTCAGTGGTTTGTCTTGGCAGTTTTGAAAATGGACATCGAAGTAATGAATAGACAATACGACGATGACTTGCACCATCATCATGATATATATCCTAATATCCTCTGCAGAATTTAGTGGATGATACTGTTCTTCCCTTTCTTTTATGAATAACGGATACATTTAACCCCTTAAGTCCTAAATACGCCAAACTACTACGCCAATTACGTGTCGGCGTTGATAAAATGCCATAGCTCCGTGATTTGTGGAGCTCTCTTGATACTGCTTACACATTGTAAAACGGGAGAGAATTACCTACAACTTACAGATATAGGCAATCTGACAATTATATAGCCACATCGTATCAGCGATCATCACATACGTGTATTGGAAACCCATTGATCTGAATCCCTTTCATAAATATATAGTAAAAATGTTCCTGATGGTAGTACGGTTACATAAATCCATTATATCACATGTAGCAATGCTGCATTCAGTACAATCTACCGTAACACTTTAATTTCTATACACTGGTCACTTAATGCATTAGACTAGCTTCTTCGTTGGTTCATAAGAGACCACTTTGATTTATGTATAAAACAAATCTGATATAAAAAAAACTTTGTTTGTCCCTTTGATAGTCGTGTTAACCTGTTCGATTGTATTGCTTGTTTCAAGGAATAACTTATTTATAAAAAAATCATCAATTTATATAAGTGTTGGCTATGTATCATGGCTCATTATTAACACGTTTGTATTGGTGTTCTGTCTTTGCATATTACAGATTTAGGTCCCCGCGTGTAGGTGTCCATTGTGACATCATAAACTTGTGAGCAAAATGCATGTTGTTTCTCTGAAAAGTATTACGTAACACTCGCAAACACATAACGTCACAATTATTACATGTCCGTTAGGGTAGATAACTCTGAAATATATGAATACAGAATACCTTTATTGACAGAAGTGGTCGATTGATGTGAAATAAAACCTTAATATGATTAAAGTTATGTTATATTGTTTTGTGTTTTAAGATAAAGATGTTTATTTATTTTTGATTTAATCTGTTGCACACTTTTATAGAGACATCACATTGTGTTATTGGTAGTTTACACTCGCTTTGTAGCACAAACTATCATGGAATGTTGCTATATGAATGACAGTGGGGTTTGATGCACTGCATTTTATGTAGACTAAAAACGGTATATATATTTAGTCCTCCACCCTTCAATCAGTGATGTCTTGTATTTAACACACTAGCTTCAATAAATACCGCATTGTACATGTATTTCTTATTATATTATTGAAATGAACATCTTACTATTTTTCTAAGGAATTACATTCATTTTTTGAATTGTAGTTAGATACAAATATGAAATATGTATGTACATTAGTAATGATGCAATAATTTAAATATAGCGAAGTTTGCTTTACATGACAATGAATGAATGAATGAATGAATGAATTAATTAATTAATTTATTAATTAATTAATCAAAGAATGGAAAAGCAATTTTCATTGTTTGATTACGTGTACACGTGAGGGCAAAAAGGTCTTTTTGAGAAATGCGAAGGTGAAATCGGTCAGTTAGCAATTAAGAATGATAAGAGGGTAATTTCCTTATCAATTCAAAAACGAAAGAAAAACAAATTTTAGAGATTAAATAATTCAATTATGATTCCAATTCTATAATCCAGTAGTAGTTGCGAAAAAAGTGAAACCGTTAAATGTTATTATGCAAGAGACTTTAATTAAAAGATTTCTAATTAAATTAACTTAAATAAACGCTTAATGTGAAATTGTTTAATCTTGAGTTACTAAATACGATATGAAAATAGAAACGGTCGCATCATTATGTAAATAAATATTTGTGTAAAGAACTATACATTTATTGATCATACACTTATTTTGTGTTTTCAGTCGCTATTACACAAGTGACTATTTACGAGATCTGGGCATGAGGTAACACTAGTTTTGATTCGGGTTTCTTTGCAATCTAATTGGTTTCCTTGCAATTGTATACATTAGGTAGAAATGTGTGATGCATGGGTGTTAAGTTCATAATTTACTTTTCACCTCTACTTTAGTAACATGTTTTCTCTATAATATTACACCGTTAATCCATCAGTTTCACGTCGGGGTGTAATAGAGGTTCTCTTGCAATGAAATAGTTTTATATGAACATATCGATGATTCAACTATTTTGTGTTGTTTTGAATATAACTTTAAGGTGTACTTACGAAGATTTCAAATTAGCATCCACCCGCTCGTATTAATTGTTTATTTTTCCGCATGGAAAATACCTTCTAAGACAAGTTCATATATGATTAATTTTTGATAAGTGTTAGCAAGTATATATAGTAATCGTATATTGTTTTTTGGCGAAAATCTTTTTTCTTCATAACGGTTGTGTTGACGTAAATGTAGTAATAATCACTTTTTATTTCAAGACACTTCTTCACTTGATATAAACAAGACCCTGCAGTCTTATATTATTTTGCATGATCTATCTTCATTTAAAAAATTTGACTTTCACTTTCATGCTTTCCATAATCAAAACGTAACTTAAAATTACTTTATTTACATTAATTATTAATCAGACAAATATAAAAGATAATATATTTATATCTAATTAATGGCTCACAATTTTCACTAGCTTAGTATCTAACACATCGCTGATGTTGAATATTTAAGATGAAAAATAATATTAGGAAAATATAACAAAATTATTTAATTCAATTTTTTATTTTTCTTATGATAATTAACTATTACAAACAGTTTATTTATTATTTTAAGTGATTCGAAATGTGAAGCTTGGTAAATGACTAATCGTAAAAATGAAATACATTTTTTTCATTTTTTTCAGTAATTTTATCCGCGATGATTATTTGCGCAAACGTGGTATAAGGTAATAATTTATACACAAGCTTTCAAAGATATTAATGTAAAACTTCTTTCTTCCGGATAACTCAAAATGGGACACTTTTCTGTAACTTCGAATTCATATCACTAATCGAACAAGCATTAATAAATGAAAAATGCAAAACGAGACACAATAATTGGATGATAATAAAATCGTACAATCAAACATTTAATATAAAGTCATTTTCTATACAAAATAGATAATTTAGTATCAAAAACAGTTTTCTTGTGATGCTTAACAGGTTTATTTTCAAAATTTATACTGATAGCTTCAAAATGAAGACAAAAATGTAATATCTAAAATAGCATTCCATATGCGCGATAGAGAAATCGGACAGTTATATGCATGTGTCCCAATTTGGGTAACACTGGTTTAAAGCAATTTGTATCAATAATATCAATATGATAGCATTACCATTTCCGTACAAATTATATTATGATATATACTATGATATAATAGTATATTGTATAAGAATAAACAAACTATTATCACCTTGTGATCAAGTCTGTGATAAACATTAACAAATACATTTATCACATATATATAATCCGCCTGATATTCAGTGATATCACTCATGTAATACATGTAGTTTCCATATGCCACTAGTGTAATATGACCTGGAGCGGTTTTCTTTGGTTTAAAATTCATTATGACGTCAAGACAGGAACAATTAATCACGATAGGAAAAGATACGTGACGTCAGGAATTAGAGGACGCCGGGAATGGCGGTTTTTCGCAATACCGTTTAATGTGAGATTTTTCGAAATGTAGGTTAACGTTGGTGCAGTCATGTAATAAAAATATCTTTAACTTGTATTAATTTCATATGAGATTTTATGAAACTCGCCTCCAAGTTTAAATTTTCGCTTGCCAAGGCTTGCAAAAATAAAATTGCTTCATAAACTTTCATATGAAATTAACACTCATTTAAGATCCTATATGTCAGGTTTTTTCGTCCTTATAGCTATAGGTATCTGGACATATCAAATAACCGCCATTACGCTATATGAAGCATTGCTTTCTCGTTATACCGTAAATCCAATATTCACGCTATTTTGCTTTTATTGTTTCCAATGTGTTGAATGTACAGGTATTTTAAAATGTCAATATTTACAGTAGATCAGCTTATGTTTTTGGGGTCGTATGAGCAATTCTATACCCGCAATTACTAGTCGACGTATGTAGCGCTTTAATTATTTTTATATTATTTGCATAGTTGAATGGATGTATTTTTGTTATCCAGTTATGAATCTGTAAATCATTTATTTCTAGTTACACAGTTATATGTGGTAAATTGTGAGAGTTTTAAATAGTTATTATTTAATTTCCTGAGTTTTTTTTCTCTTGTAATTTATTTTGAGTTTTTTTTCTCTTGTAATTTATTTTGAGTTTATATCGATATTGTATGTTATTTAAAACAAATAATAATATTAGAGAGTCGCATATTTTTTTCACACATCTTCCCCTTGAATGCTTCAGGATTGCAAAATTGTGCTTATTACGCAAAACTGAATCTAATTACTATCATAACATTCCCATATAAAAGTGGTGTACAACTGATTACATTGATAAAAATTGTGCTTATTACGCAACACTGAATCTAATTACTATCATAACATTCCCATATAAAAGTGGTGCTCAAATGCTCATTGATACTAATTAAATTCAAATCGGAAATTCCAACAGAGCAATTGAACAATATAATTGTGAGGTACGGAAAGCCTAATCTCTGAGTCATATGTCAGCTGGCAGTCCATCCTTGCATTTTTTTTATCTCAGTTGCAATTATCCTTCCAACCTTCAAAGTTATGTAATAACTGTTCGCTGTTGTCTTGATGTTTGTTAATTTCATGTATATATTGTTGTTATTGGTATGGAATAATGTATTTTAACCACGTTATCATATAACTGGTCATAAATAGCGTAAGACACGCGTGTCTGTTGTGACGTCAAATATGATAATTACCGTCAAAGTCAACATATGACGTTGTATGATAACAGTAAAAAAATTTAAAAAATGACTACACATCTGTATTTCTTTAGATACAAGTTACGATGTATGTGATAAATAGAGACTTACACTCGTGGCTATGACACTTCTTAATTTCGTTAAATGATTAGATATGTCAAGAGGCTTCAGGCAAATAGTTGAATATTTTAATAAATCCCATATCATGTTGCCACTCGTGTAAAGTTCACCATACCTGTAATATAGTTTATATGATGGAGTTGTCGTCCTTTAGAAACATTTTTCTCGTGGTTACTACTATATAGGGATTGGATTTCGTTTTTATGTTAACCATACTTGTATGGAGCAATTCCTCTAAGAATATATTCTATGGGGCGCGTTAGCGCCCCATATTGAATATATTCTTAGAGGAATTGCTCCATACAAGCATGGTTAACATAAAAAACGAAATCCAATCCCTATATTTACACTCACACGACTTTTTATTTATATTTTATGCATAAAATCGTCATTTGAAAGTGACGTAATTATTCAATAAAAGTCGGTCAAAAGTGGGAGGAGCTTACTCAATTGAACAGCGAATGATGACGCTGCACGTAAGGTAGAATTATTCATCCGAGACGACAAAAAAGTTCAATATTTTAGTGTAAAATAAACATGACAAACAAAGTAAATTTCAGAGATAATTTTATTTAATCAGATCAGAACTTTAAGTAGGTATTAAATTTTGCAAAAAGTTCATATATAGCGTAATAACATAAAGTATTTGTTCTCGGCCACATGTGTGAACTCGGTGACCGTTATTGTGCAGCGAGGCGAGGCTGACGCACGCTTACACATGGGAGTTTTCCGAATTTGTCAAAACACCAGTGTTCAAGTAGCTAAATTTGTTATTACATCCTTCGGAGCCATGTGATAATATAATCTACGCTTATATCCATCGCCATTTAGGCTATAGATGGAACAACTTCACTTGTGTTCGATGGATACAATGTATTTGTGGTGACGCGTAACTGTCCACACGTGGATTACTAGCGGTGCATGTTTTATAATACATATGATTAAATTCTCAAAGAACAAAGACAAGAGGATATGTTTATAACTGACCTCTATCAGAAGGTCTCACGCCCGTCCACCCAAAAGACTCGATCGTATGACGAACACAGACACAGAGGTAATGTTTACATTTGACACCCATCATTTTTAACAAAAATGAAAGCACGTCGCCCCGGTCGGGATATTTTTCCGTTTCTTTATACAATTGTTAATTTAAAAATTGTTTGAATCATATATAAATATAAAACATGTATTTATTGTTTACATTTTTCCAAAATTCTATGAAAAAACAACAATATACACGTAATGTTGCATCAAAATGTAAACAAAGCCATGTGTTTGTTTAAAAAAAAGTAGTCCTTTTACGTTGCATAGAACATTTTCTTACGCAAGTTCAAAGTTCAATGTTACCATGCAGTTATGGTAAACAAAATCGGCTAGTATTAGCGTATAGTGACCAAGCATAGCAATTTTCTCTTGGTTACTACTATAAATAAATGGCAACGGTCTTTCTTTTACATGATATTGTATTTGTAATCGGCTAACCACGTAGTTTCTACCAACACAAAAAATTTAAAGTCTAAAACTACAAATAAAAAGTGTACACGAATGTTCCATGTTACAATGTCTATGGTATCGACATTTTATGCTATTATTATCAAATCACTGTATGTCACAAACACTAACTCAATGTTACATATTCATGGGTCGTAGAAAATTGATTTATGTGTACCATTGAGAGAAACACGTGGCAATGTGTATGTTGTTTGTAGCAACGTGGATGCGAGGCATGTTCCGTTTTCAGTTCATTTATCATACCACATTGTCTTTCACAATTTTTCACAATATGTTTTGTTGATGTTAGCATGTATTGTAATGACTGGTAAATACTTACAGGACCTACTTTAGCGACAAACGGATGATAGCAGATTCGCTGCCCATCTACTCATATATGTACCCTCATTCACACGTGCCACGGTTCGCCATGGAGGAAAAGGAAATCGAGATCATGCAAAAGGACGAAACCATCCAGGTAAGTTATTATGTGGTCTAGGTAACAATGGTAGTAGTGAATTGTAGTTAGATACAAATTATCTTACAATGTTCGCCTTTTTAGGTCTTCTGTGATGGTCACTTATTACAGTTTATCACTGGGTAATGTTAAAGTCGTATGATCAACACTCTGTATCAGATTAATCAAGGAGGTAGCTTTTTAAACGTTTTAAATGTTGTCATAACATCAGACGAAGAATGTTCTGAAATGGAAAAAATCAGAATTATTTGGTCCTGTAACGTGTGTTTTCTTCTATATTATATCTATTATGCAGGATTTATTAACAATATCACTACACTATCAAATCTACTTGTCTTACTCTAGATGCTGAATGCCAAAATACAAAGTATGGAAAGACTGTTGAGCCTGAAGCAAGTGCGGATAGAAGACCTGCATGCTAAGTTGATCGCTGGTCGTGGAGTGTACTACGTGACGGAGGGAGGTACCCGGAAAATCATCCGATAAACACACAGGACGATTACAAACTCTCCATCATACCCCTTACCTTCTAATACAAGAACCAACCATTACCGGAAATTTACAGACGCTTACACAACCCCGTTACGAACCTTTTTTCTGTTGACATTCTTACTAAACAGTATGACAAAAGGAGTGTGCTTAGTAAACAATTGTCGGTTTTCAATTGATAGCCAAAATTAACTACATTCGAATATTTAATGCATATTGTTATATATTGTTATCGTGTATACTATTTTGCAAGTAATTCGTTGTGTTGATTAAAGCACCATAGGTTGTGACCTTGTTTGGAACCAAATGACCCAGCTTCTGACCTAATGAAGACATTAACGAAATGCTACATAATCTGGAATATTTCGGATGTACACGTACTGACTTACTTTGATCCCAGAAGACCTATATTGCATTGCTACCTGCACGTGGTGACAATGTTGAACCGCCGATGCCGCCTTTATATGAAATGTTTCTGCGTGGAGGCGAAATCTCTAAAGAACTAGATTGTAAATGATGTTGGCTTGCGGTATCCAGCATAAACATTGTATAATTCTCATATCAAAAGTCTGTGATTGTTATTATTTTGCTATTTTTATTTACATGTGTATCATTATTTCTTTTCAAAGTTTTTTATTATTCATATGCATTGTTTATTGTTTTGCTTAATCGTTCAATTAACTTGTTAATTCTAAATAAATAGTTTGTGATATTTTTATAAAAAAAAAAAAACATATACATGTAACGTAAAATCTTATACTGTCTTTATTAAATTAATTAAGTATGCCTACTTTATGCCATGAGACTCGTCTATGGTACACATACAATGCGGTTATACAAGTAACCAAAACAAGTTAAAAACAACAATACGTTTGTGTTGTAAAAAATTAATAGTTCTGGTTTTGAATTATGATCTCTTTGGCTGATACAATTTTGCTGTATGGCAAAAGGGTACAGTATGTTAAAAAACGCGACCTTTTACATCAGGAGACAAACATATCAATTTTACCTCATTTGTACTCGAAATCCTTTGTTCTAGTCATGTGTAAAAATAGCAACATGTATCACATCTAAGTTAAATCATACAACTGTTTTAGAGAAAAAAAGGAGTTGAATATTAGAAATGCTCTAAATCGATCAAATTTTAAATTTAATGTCTTTTTTTTCTTATTGAATTAGTATTTTTTGGAAATTAGTGTTTTCCTCGCGGAAATATCTTTATTATTATATTTATTTTCATCGAGCTATAATGACCTGTGATACTGTTGGCAACGTTTGTGCCTTAGTCTATGTATTTTGGTATATTGTTTTATAGCTTACATCTGTAACCTATCAAAGTATTATCATTTACAAAACGTCCGGTTAGTGGTCCAGAATACACTAACCTTTCATTTAGTATTTTCATGAAACGAAAAGATATAGCTTTGCATAATCATAACAAGTATCATATTCTTTCGTCATTTTAAACGTGTTTTGTCGTCACCTTGCTAACACTCTGATATGCGATACAGTAGACTTTCGTGCCTCTGTCTTCGATTATTTTGCGATGATGGACTCGATGATTTTTGCTTTATAAGCAAAACTTCATAACAGGAAAAGGAAGAATAAAATAATCAAGCCTTACTATAGTGGCCTTGTGGTCACATTCTGTATTATCACATCATATACTTTATCAAACAATATACTTTGTGATTTATAAAGATGTAACCCAGATATCATACTAACATCATCTGGTGGTGTTTATTACTAACTAAACAAATGTACATAGTGTCTTCATTGTAGTATTTATTGCTATTCAGACTCTACAAACTTTTTTCGAAATTTATTTTTATCTCAATTAAATTTGTTAAATAATGCCACGTCTTGTTTTCTTTTAAAGTCTCATTTGAGTATCGATTATTTCAAACACATATCATTTATTATACAGTGTATATTGTGCGCAAGGGGCTTGGCAAAATTGTTACTTCTTGATCTGCCTTTAATTGACTCTGTTATTCATTAAAACAGTGGAAACTTATATAAATTAATATTTTGAATTAAAGCAATTAAAGCATTAGCACAACGCAGTAGATAGTAAAACGAAGAATTAATGCAGCGATATATACCAATGCTGTAGTCATTTCATTTTTTTAAACATAAAATCCGTCGCCATTTTCTGCAGCACATGTATATCATACGCTTACATTCCGACATTTTTTTTCCTATTTCTATATACATCATGTATTACATGTAAACAAAAGAATTCACACGTAAAAAGTATAGGATTGTTACAGTAGCATCTATTCTAAACCGACTCATGTTATGATCAGACCCTAATTCAATGACATTGAAGAACAGATGTGGCCTTGAATTTTCGAAAGGCTGGGAAGATGCGCACATTCATACACATATCAAATACAGTTGGCTTATTGAATGAACTTTTTGAACATATAGTATCAGCGATTAATATAAACGCGTTTTAAAACCAGCTGGGAAGTTATTAGAGAAAAACACATTCTAAAACTTATTGTCGATTGTAAAGGATCAATTAAATCAAAAGAACGAAACATAATGTTGTGTTATAATCATGTATAAAGATAATAAATGTGTTTTACCGATGTATCTATTCGAGTCTAGTACCTGAACCAGAATAAAACTTATCTTGTCAATCCTTTCACAATACATGAAACTATAATATAATACCATAAGTCATATTCAACACAGCTGAACAAGTACTATATAGCGTTATACTCAAATGAAATACTCTCAACCACTAATCTACACAGCGTTATACTCAAATGAAATACTCTCAACCACTAATCTACACAGCGTTATACTCAAATGAGATACTCTCAACCATTGATCATATGAAAGACTTCGACTACCGAAACATTATCTTTGATACTTGTATGTGGAAATCCAAAGGTGACAGTACATGTTCTGTACAGAATGCAATAATACAAGTTTGTAAAATATGCTTCCATAATAACTGTGCGTACATACAGCTGTAGCTGTAAATGCTGCAAGTTACCAGTAAGCATACAAAATGACGAGGAGTTGATACCCAAAACTTTTTGGACTTTGTTATACAACCATCAAGGAAAAAATTATTTATTCAATAGAATCCCAAAGTCCATTAGGATAAAGATTTATCATTGTAGATTTAAAATGTATTACAACAGTAAAATGCAGGAAGTTAGTTTAATGAGTTTAACGTTCCTGTCCAATAAATATCGTTAAGCAAATAGCGGAGTTGTCGATCTATCTAAAGGAGATCTACAAAGCTCATACCCGGTAAAGTCTTAACATATCCGGAACGTCTACAGAGTTTAAATCTACCAACCCTAGAACACCGAAAAAAGGAGGGGATAAATGTGTTCAAAATATTACAAAATTTCTATGATGAAAGAGTTATATCATCTACATTGTATGTTCCAAATTAATACCATCAGCAGGGCAAGAAGACACTCTTTAAAATTAGTTTTTAAAAACGACGTAACATAGACATGGGAACAAATCTTCAGTCTTCGAGTGGTAGATACCTGGAACAATTTGCCACAGCTTGTTATAGATGTAACAAATGTGAAACATTTTGAAATCCTTTTAGACAATCATTAGAAAATGGTCAAAAAGCTCTTTAACTTTAATATATATGTACATCTAACTTGAATCAACATTAACACTACATATAGAAAAAAATGTGGAATAAAGAACATTTAAATTACAAGTTTTACCAAAAGTACTAATCAGTGTATCATTGCATTTTTTTGTAATATTGATATGGACATAGCCTGAATCCATTATATATATATCGTTTTAAATTGTATTAATCATATTTTTACGTACGTTTACATAGAATTATGGGAAATTTCGTTAAAACAAATCCGTAGTATTAGTGTAATTTTGAACTGAATAAGGCCCTATAGTGGCTGAATATATATTCCATAGACATTATTTTTATTTCACTTTTACTTTAAATTAATTTTGGCCTTTTATTCGGATTATTAATATACTAGCTTTACACCGTTTTTACCTCATTATAAATCCGTAAAAATAAACTGAAATTCTGTCGAAATGCACAAACTATATTCTCGACACTGTTGTGTTACTACTGTTACCAGGCCTTGGGAACAGAATATCACCAATTTGTACACGATCATTTACAAGCATATGTACATGTATCGCATGTATACAATGTACATATGTAAATCTACTGTACATCCATGTAAACATTTTATTAAGATCTGCAAACAATTAATGGAAACGCGAAGGTATACGGTATGCTATTTTTGTACATTTATTCATCAGATACTTGTACATGAAAGTGTGCTCTCCAACGATTTTGCCTTAATCAACATTATTACACCGGGTGCAGCCGGTACCGCGAGATATTCGATTGTACATGTACGAGGGGGGAGGGGGTTTCGCATTTTTAGGCATGTTCGGTTATATTTTAAGGTTTTTCCTTAATTTTACATTCTTCTTATAAAACATGTGTACCACGGAAAATAAGATTTATCCATACGCGTTTTCCATTAGTTTTTTTCCGCAAAAGGCCTTATCGTATGATTTCATGAGGTCGTCCATAGTGACGGCAAGTTGTGTTAACAGTTTAACAGGAAAATCCAGAACGAAATCCATGGTGGAGCGATGTTAATATGTAGTGATGCTCTAGATGGTTAAGCATGTGCTTACAAATAATGTGCTCTAGAAGCTCGCATGGTACATATGTTAGTGATACTGGTCTTTAATTCTCTGCTGCATGTCGTTCTCCCTGTTTAAAAATGGCTGACATGTTTGTGCACACCCAATCTGTCGATAGTAGTCCAGTATTTAGGGAGCTTTGAAATATTGCTGATAGTCCAGGTGAAATTTGTACAGCATATTCCTTAAGTATTTTATTTGGGATGTCGGGTCCAGTTGCTTTTGCTGGATTCACCTTGCGTAGTAGCTTAGTCAGGCCGTGTGTTCTGATTGTTATATTTCCAATACGAGATTTTGCTGTTTTGCTGATTTAACAAAATTTCGGCCTTGCCCCTTCTGTCAGTTGTAAGTGTGCCTTTGTGTGTGAGTGGTGAAACACCAATGCTGCCTTGCCTCTTTGATTGGATGTATTTCCAGAATGACTTGGTGTTGTTGTTTTCCAGGCCTTCTTTTATAGTTTGGTTGATGTTATTCCACTCTGCTTTCCGAAATTGCCTCTTGCATTCTTTTTGAACATGTCTGTAGTTGTCCCATTTATTTGTTTTTCTGGCCTTGGTGTATAATCGTTGCTTAGGTTTTAGCCATTTTTTGTGTGATTTATCCAGGGTTTACTGTTTTTCCGCGTGTTGTCTTCGGTGGTATGAATTTGTCGATGTTATTGTTAAATTAAGCTCTGTTTTAAAAATGTCCCATAGTTCTTGCGTTTGGGTCCCGTTTTGGAATTGGTCTAGGATTTTCCGCGATAGGTCTTCTAGTGCTTTATGTAAGTTTGTCTAGTCTGCTTTCCCATACAGGTACCTTTTGTGTGGCTTTTGGTGTTGATAGTGTGGTCTATATTAGTGTCCGAGTCAGTGACAATCATTGCATGGTGTGAAATTTCTGGAATGTTTGTTGATGATTTTATTAAAGGATTTGTGCAGTCAAAAATGATAATTTCAGTTTATGCTGGAAATGGCTTTATTAGCACGTGTAGAAGCCTTTCTGTGTGGCGCGCGACCGGAATAACCTGTAAGCCGTATATACCAACGTCAAATTTTCTGACCGCCAAATTATGCATATTTTTTAGCCCTAAACCGGAAGTGACGTTATAATATATAGTCCGTGGCTTATAGCTGTACTTTAACCAGAAATTTGAATAGTAATTATATTTAAATTTCTGCTATAACTGATGTGCTATCACTTATATCGACGGTCACAGGAAAAGCCGATAACTATTTTTTTATGATTTCTTTTGAGTGAAGTTAATCGTACAATATTTTTGGTTCGAATGTAAATAACTAAAAGTGTGAAATTCTATGTTTCAAATACTCTAATTTATGCTCTAATTGCAGGTATCTTGATATATGATTCTGTCTTCGTGTAATAATGAAAGAAAATACACACAGAAAGTTTCGGATTTTTTGTCGAGGGGTTCAGCAACGAATAAATAATTAATATTTTCCTGTAGTCTGTATCTTTGATACATTGTGAATTGCAAATTTAGTGACTGTAAAATTAAATTGTGAGTTGCTATATTAAATACAGTAATACGTACGTTTCATCATGTGATAGAAAGAATTAATTTTTGATATTATGAAAGATAAACAAACTATTTTTTCAGACCGTGCGGTCGCAGTCAAATTATAATCGATATACGAATAGATATATACAATACACCGATATACAATTATAGATATATAATAAGCCATGCTTTTGGTTTGATGGTTATGTAATACCTGGACCAGGATGTTGTTTACCTGTACACAACGCCATTCATCGAACTCACCTGTAATTACCTGGCCGCGGGCAATTTGCTATTCGGTGGACAATATCGGGTATTTGCTATTGTCTTACTGTCAATCAGGTTAGGACATCCGTTAATTGGATTGTGATTTGAATTATGGAAACCCCGTACATCTATACTCTTGGTTTTTAGCTTAAGGCTGTATTTTGCTTTTACACTTTCATTTTAAAAATGGGGGGGGGGGGGGGGAGACAATAAAAATCAAAGTACTGAAAGTACTGGGAGCTTAAAGGGGCTAAATCGTTAAAAAATCAATGTAATAAAAGATAAAAAGAATTTTATAGAACTAAAATTGATTGTAAAAGTTGTGTACTTTGTTTTTAATAACAATATCTAAAAGTTTGTATAACAGTTTTGTTCAAAATGGAGAAAAACTGAAAATAAAATTAGGAACGACCTAGTCACTATTTCATATTATATCTTTCGGCGAGTGTAAACAACCGAAAGTGTGTATGTCGGCAACAAAGTGGAGGAAATTATAATGGAATTCGGTAGCACCCTAGGATATCTATAGGGAATTGAATTCAGAGATTGGCATGTAGCAATAGAAGAAACAGAAGCCCACATCTCAAGCGCGGAACTTGCCGGGATCTGTTGGGACTTCGTGTAACGGCATTGCACGTGATGAGTAGAAAATTTCAACACATATGCCAGCGCACAAACAACCCGCAGACTAACTACATGAAATACTTTGGTAGTACAAAGTTAGGCGAGCGTATGTCCTAAGATAACATGAAGTGTTTTTAGATTATATGATATGTCTAAACAGTCCCTCGCACTTCGATTTGTTGTTGTTTTTTTTAACTAAAATGCATGCCTGGGCAAGACTGTCACTTCTATTTGACATTTTGTTGCACGCTTCCGTTTGTTGCTGCGGCCTCGTTTTGGAATAAAAACGGTCATGTTCTATGTAAAGCTTGACTTCGCTCTATTTTTAACTCGTGCCCCGAAGAAACGTTATATTTTAGCGTCACGGTACGTAAAACTCTTCATTCATTCATTCTATTTTTAGAGGAGTATTTTCCTGGTCAAGCTTAGGCAACTGACCACCCATATCGTTTCGCTGTATGCATAGAAAATTATCCTGAAGATTATATCTATGTATTATAGGATAAATTTCATATTTCGTAGTCTTTATATTTTCAATCGGGCGAAACTACCTTTAATAACAATATCTAAAAGTTTGTATAACAATTTTGTTCAAAATGGAGAAAAACTGAAAATAAATAAGAACGACCCTACATGTATATATAGCTAGTCACTATTTCATATTATTATCTTTCGGCGACTGTAAACAACCCCTATGTGCATGCGCGACGTGTGAACATTCCAAACATCCGATCGAAGGAAATATCATCTGTCTAATGGACATACAGGTCTGCTATCGACTGAAAACACAAATTTATCGACTACAGGTTCCTGATTACTGTGTTAATCTAGCTAATAAACGTTGAAACGTATGCAAAAGTTTTGTGAAGAGTTTCTGAGTGTAAATAATCCTATACTGTACAGGATAAAGAAGGGTTTTCATTATATTTTATGGTTTTAATACTTGCTTCTACCATTATTATTGTATTTTCATTTGTCATGATATTATGTACTATTCCGCTAAACCTGCCAATATTTTTAGGCTTTTAAAAAAATGGCATATAGACTTTATAACAAGGAAAAATGGGGAAAAACTAATAATATAGGCATGTTTAGCGGACTAAGTAAGTACGTGTATTTCTTTTATCATTGTATCAATATTTGACATTCCGTATACATGGTATATCCTTAGTTATAATGTCTATCCGTCTAATGGGCATTCCCTATATATCTCTAGTTATAGTCTTTATCCGTCTAATGGACATTCCTTATATAGCCCTAGCTATAATATATATCTGTCTTATGGAAATTCCCTATACATCCTTGGTTATAGTGTCTATCCGTCTAATGGACATTCCCTATATATACCTAGTTATAGTCTCTATCCGTCTAATGGACATTCCCCAACATGTCACTAGTTATATAACTTTTTTCCATCTGATTTACTTAAAAAAATCAGCCTAACTATATATCTAAATTTTATGTGTACTTTTATGTATTCAAAGCAAAAATATACCTTACATATACATTATAGACCTATGTATATGTTTGCGTTAATAATGTACATGTACACCCGTATTCATATATAATAGTATACATAATTAACGGGTGAAAATACCTCTCACTTCTTATCATATTTCCATCAAACACTCTAAAGCTTCATAGAACTATGCTGTTTTACTTGGCAATGTAGATACAGGGGCGTAGGAAGCGGGTGCGGGAGGTGGGAGTCGGGGTTGGAGGGGGTCAGGGGGGGACAATTGCCTCCCCGTTTCCCAGGACGAGGGGCAAACATTTCTTGTTGCCCCCCCCCCCCCCATTTTCGCCGACTGAAATGATGTTCTAAAATTGCACATTTGAAAGAAAAAGGGTCCTCCATTTTCGTGAACTAGACTAAAAATGAAAAAATGTCAATCAGGGGATTCTACGTACTGTTTTAAAAATGTCTCTTAAAAGATTCATCTGTTTATATGACTTAGCAAGACAATTAATTCATTATTATTTTGTGTTAAACAACAATGTACCGATGGTGTGAAGCCAGTATGTTCAGATCGAGCAGAGTTGCATAGATATGAAGGCATTCACAATTACCAATTCTTAATGCAGGTAACTTTAAATAAAAAAGTATCATATTAAGAACGCTTTAAAATCATTGAAATACATCGTAAAACTCATCACAGCCATTCTAAATTGTAATATATTTTTACCCGGGGGAGACCCTCGGACCTCCTCAAACACCCAAATCTCGCGCCTTCAGGCGCTCCCACATTCATCAAAATGCATAGTAAAATTCAAAATCGTAATGTATTTCCCGAGGGAGACCCCCGGACCCCTCAAACACCAAATTCTCGCGTCTTTGGCGCTCGCAAAATTCATCAAAATGCATAATTAAACTCATCTTAGCCATTCTAAATCGTAATATTTTTTCTCGTAGGAGATTGTCGCCCCCCCCCCACCCAAACACCAAAATATCGCACCTTCGGCGCTTGCATGGGCAATTTGCGTCATGTCCGTTTATCACTGTCTATAGTGTGTACATGATTCTACTTAACAATATATGAAAAAAAGTTTATAAAGTATATATGGTTGTGTGTTGAATTATAAGTTGCGGGGGCGAGGAGCGGGTGGGGGGGGGTGGGGGTGGGTTTCGCAAATATGAGGACCTTTGCCCCCACCCCCCCCCCCCCACCCCCCTTACGTTTCCTCGCTTCTTTCTACGCCCAATGAGACGCTGTAAAAATGTGTAATTAACATCTATCTCCATTAGCCGTATTGAGATTTTCCAGCGACCGCCCCCGAAATATCACTCGGTTCGTCAATGCCGACAGATACCACTGTCTATAAGTGCCAATAGTTCAAGGATTCTATGTTGTAATTTTGGAAACTTTTCTAATTTCAGGTTAATAAGATAACGTTTGTAGGAAGTCGAAAACCACCTAAAGAAATCGTTATGTAAATCGTACATGATTTAGTAACTTCTTGAACAGTGAAAGTCAATACACATGAACTAGACTAACACAATATGTCAATGAAGGATTTCTACGTATTAATTTATTATGTCTTACTCGGTTCATTTGTTTATATGACTTAGCAAGACAATTAATTCATTATTATTTTGTGTTACACACAACAATGTGCCGATGGTGTGAAGCCGGTATGTTCAGGTCGAACAGAATTGTATAATGATATGAAGACATTCACAATTATCATTTCTAAATGCTGGTAACTTTCAATAAAAAAATATCATTTTAAGAACGCTTTAAAATCATTAAAATACATTGTAAAACTCATCACAGCCATTCTAAATCATAATATTTTTACCCGGGGTAGACCCTCGGACCCCCTCAAAGACGCATATCAGTTTTTCAATTGTAACTTATATGCTCGGCAACGTATAGAGCTTTACAGAAATGATTACATACCACTCAGCCTACAAACCTTGTTGTTCGGTGATTCTAACTTAACATATAACGATAATGAATTTATTATTAATGAAACTCAAAAATACATTCTTGGTACAAAAAAGATTTTAATCTCTCTCTCTCTCTCTCTCTCTCTCTCTCTCTCTCTCTCTCTCTCTCTCTCTCTCTCTCTCTCTCTCTCTCTCTATCTGTCATGGAGTATGTAAGAAAAATGGAATTGTACTTTGTATGTTTAAAACTACTACGTTAATTATGTGTTTATATTTGAATTTGAGTATGCATAAGATTTCGTTTCTGAATAACATTTTAAGTCTGCCATCTTCAAATGTTGATTATGTATATATGTAATATTGTTGGAGTGGGCTTGATATAAGTTGAATTAACTTGTGCCCAATCCTTGTGTTTCAATAAAATATGTTTAAACTAAACTAAACCCCCTCAAACACCAAAATCTCGCGCCTTCGGGTGCTCCCATTCATCAAAATGCATCGTAAAACTCTAAATTGTAATATTTTCCCGGAGGAAACCCCCGGACCCCTTGAACACCAAATTCTCGCGTCTTCGGCGCTCGCAAATTCATCAAAATACATCGTAAAACTCATATTAGCCATTCTAAATCGTAATTTTTCTCTCGTAGGAGACTCTCGGACCCCCCCAAACACCAAAATATCGCACCTTCGAAGCTCGCATGGCAATTTGCTTATTCATTAATTTCCTTTTAGCGACGCCACGTACTGTCTATAAATGTGTACAAGGATTATATGAAAAAAAATATATAAAATTTATATGGTTGTGTGTTGAATTAAACAATTAATCTCCTCCTGTGGTTGCGGGGCGAGGAGGGGGGGGTCCAAATATTGTGATACGCTGTATATGTATCGGCTATTACACTTAATCAGGCCAATATAACCGATTAGATATAAGTGGTCTCTTAGTGGTGTTATTACATCTATATCCATTAGCCGAATGAGATTTTCAGCGACCCCAATTTCGAACTCGGTTCTTTCCGTTATAAACAGCCAATGCCGACAGATACAGTTTCTTGTTGTGTTAAGCGATATTTTAACGTTGATAAACATTGCCAATATTTCAAATAAAATGTTGTATTTTTGAAAACTTTCTAATTTCAGGTATAAGAACGTTTGTAGGAAGTCGAAAACCCTATGGAATCTATGTAAATCTAATGATTTAGTAACTTTAAAAGTGTGTTTAACGCGTTAAAAGTGTGTTTATCGCGTTAAATTTTCTCGTTTCTGACATGAATGGCCTCCCATAGACTATACCACACTACGGGACCTATACCAAAGTATATTTCCCAGGGAATGAGCACGCGACCAAATATATGACGTCATAATGAATGTCATCGTACTAAATCTATTATGGCCCTTTCCCTCGTGAACAGTTCTCTTATAGCGTTGTATAGTCGGAGACGAGGGGACTATACCTCGCCAGGCAACTATATTGGAGAACAGTACTAGTTCCGTCTGGAAAAGAGCCACAATAGAATAATAGTCATTCTCGATACACCAGGTGTTCCGATCACTTACGATTTCTTCAACCCTGGACTATCTCATATCAAAACTGGAGGCAACAGAACAGAACAGATAATTTAGTCCTTTAATGCACCGTAAAAAAGAGCCGTATAACGGTACACTTAGTTTGACTGTGGCATTGAAGTTGGGTGTCGCTTTCTTTGTAGTCTTCAAATGAAATTTTGCAGGCCTGTGATTGGTTCAGATTTGTTCACCTGAGCTTCCTTCATTTTTACCATGAGATAATCCAGGGGTAGTAGGGATAGTACGTGATCGTAACCCCTGGAGTATCGAGGGGTCAAAATCCTGTAATCGCACTGATAACACTTAATTAGCAAATTGCGTCAATATTTGCATAGAACGATTCTTGAGCATACTTTTTTCACATTATTTACTTGATTTCTATTTCGTTTTTTACATGACTTCTATCTCTTTTTTACATGATCTCTATCTCTTTTTTTTTACATGATTTCTATCTCTTTATTTACATGGTTTCTATTTCTTTATTTACATGATTTTTATCTCTCTTTTTTTACATGATTTCTATCTCTTTATTTACATGATTTCTATCTCTCTGTTTTTACATTTACATGATTTCTATCTCTTTTATTTACATGATTTCTATCTCTTTTTAAACAGGTAATAGATCAATATTATTACTCCTACTTTTCCTGCATTTTTTCTATGTAAACTGTTACGTAATTCCATTATTTTCTATATAAAACTGTTACGTATGCTCCAATTGATTTTTCTAATGTAAAATGCGTACGTTATTATCCAATATTTTTTATGTAAATCTGTTGTACGTATTCCAATATTTTCTATGTAAGACTGTTACGTATTTTACCATTTATATTTTCTATGTAATATGCGTTATGTATTCCACATATTTTCTATGTTAAACACTGTTACGTATTCAATATTTTCTATGTAAACTGTTACGTAATTCCAATATTTTCTATGTAAACTGTTACGTATTCCAATATTTTCTATGTAAACTGTTACGTATTCCAATATTTTCTATGTAAACTGTTACGTATTCCAATATTTTCTATGTAAACTGTTACGTATTCCAATATTTTCTATGTAAACTGTTACGTATTCCAATATTTTCCTCAGTTCTAACGTCATCTATGTCTTACATATATCAACTTTTTAGGAATGGATTTATTAACAATATCAAAAAGGTTTGTAAAATTTATGCAAACTTCATCAATACTACTTGATTTCATAAATATTTCGTTCCAGCAGACAAAATTAATTAATTAAAATCAGTTTGTGTATACATTGTATCTCCATATTCATTTAATTCATTCATTTAATTCATTTCTTTTACATGTATTTGCATTTTTACATCCACAAACAAGGATCGATAGCAAATCATAAAGTTAACATTACATGTATAACACAATAATAACATATTTCACGTGCATATGTACTAACGTGTATAACCGGTTTACTTGTTGTGTCAGCAGTCTTCATGCTTAAGCAGTGTCCTGCGAATGTGTCACGTGACTTGTGTACCTGTTCGTGCACCTGTACGTTCTTTATGTTCGAATTCACGCACTGGACAGAGACGGGTGGACATCGTTATTCATTGCTATCTACATGTATTTACCACACTTAGACAGATTAAAGTGGCGGACACGTTCTCTTGAAACGTAAGTTAATTGAGTAATATCTAAATTATTCTTTTTATTCATATTTGTTGATCTCAACTTGTATTTTTGGGGGGATATCGGTGTATTTGAATGACCTGCAAAATGTTGGCGTGTTCCGCGTCACAGGACACGAATTTCTAAGTTCACCAGCATTTATATATTTTATTTCTGCACCACAGGGACTTGACTTATAACGTAGGTTGTGAGAAAGTTCTGCTGTGTATTGTACTATATAATATCAACGGCTCAGAGATGTACACCTGCCTCTAAAAAAGTCGCCCGAATATTGATATATTTACATATTTAATACCAATATATTCTCTAAATAATAAGTTGTGATTTTTCCATGTCGGAAATTTATTTAAGAAATATATTGGAATATTGGTATATAAATACTGTACATGATTTATCAATGTTTGACGGAATACGGGCGAGACTTTGTATGAGGCAATCGTGTCCGTTGAAAATTGAGTACCTCTTCCAACGCGAGCCGTTGGTTCCAATTGTCCTTTTATATAGTATATATTTAGTACACATGTATATACACAGCCAGACTATCATTTCTCACAAATTCTCCCTACGTTACAAGTCCCTTGTGATTTCTACCATCGTGTTGCGTCCGTGTTATTGCACTCTCACTACATTCTATAATATGGTTGGTGTTTGTATTTTATAAATGTATACGGTATGAAGATAACCACTCTCTGGCCGAGCTTGAACTGTTATAACCATGGTATGATTATATATAATAATTTGGCGAGAAAGTAATGCCCACAATGTTGTTCAACGTTGAAAAAATTCTCTTATGGAGTCAACCTTTCAACGGGGTCCTATATTTTCAAAGGAAAAATGTCGGTGTGAAAAGTGCGCTTAATGTTCAGTTTTCAACGGTTTTTGAGGTCATTTTTCAACGTTGAAAAACCGAGGTCAGTTTTCAACGGGGTTCCATTTTCAACGTTACACCGGCACGATTTTACGTACATGTATTGTATATTATAGATTTACACCGTTAGAAATTCGAGCCAGGTCCCTTTGATTCGAATAATGATATAGATTGCATAAGTTGTGTCTGTTAGAAGATTGACCAGGGGTTAACAGCCCCAATAGGAAGTACAAGTAATGCATATGATGACCAGACATCGACTACGGAAAGATTCGCTCTAATCACATTGTTGAAAGTAAATTATACTTATACAGTAGAGTAAATAAACTTAAAAAAAAAAGTAAAAAAGTGCAATCAAAATAAAATGTCATGACTAGAGCGCAAGATTTGAGAAAAATAATGTCACTACTTCTGTCGGGGATCGAACTCAGGACCTCTATGATACTAGTCTGACACTCAACCGATCGAGCTAAAGATACATCATTAATACTTGTTTGGTATATTGCGACTAGTATCCACCACAGTTACACATTTAAAGACAGTAATAGTAACCCATGGAATATCGAGAATGGGTGTCCTTAACTATTTAAATACGTTCATTAGGGATATGGGACATGTTAGGGGATCTAAATTTATATTTAAAAATGTTCTAAACTAATTCTCGTGTCCCTGTGAGATCCCCGTGATGTGGTGAGTTGACCACTTTTCACTAGCCGGTCGTAGTATCCTATTGGCTGGATTAAATATGTTGGTCACGTGGCACGAGGACTATTGTTGGTTCTGAAATTGGCGCCAGATCTCTGCCCACTTCTCAGATTTTCTCTGACGATACTGCACGCTCTTTGCTATACCTATCCAAGATTCATCATGGAACTCTTCGTTGCGCTCTTCCTGGCATTGGAGGTGATCCTTCAGTGTCTAGGCAAGTTTGTGTACTGTGGTAAGGTATGTAACGTTCGTTTTTATTCCTAGTCCAGACTAAAGTTAGTTTTAAGTTATTTTCTGACTATAAACATATTTTGTTATCTGTACAAGAACAATAGGAACAAGTTATTTCAACTTATGAAGCCTTCTCATATCAACATGTTTATATGATTTTAACATTTCAAATATGTAAGTACTGTTGGTAATACTGACGAGTTTCTTAATAATTCTTCTGTTTTATCTGATTTTGATAACTCGAGTGTCTAATGAGTTGGATTCCCCTATGACAAATACAGTACTGAAGTTAGATATATATATAATGATGTATAACAAAGTGCTTAAGTATGTAACCCACCCGGAGTTTACAATCTTCTAAATGATTTTTTTTTGTTAAACAAGGGGCCTTTACTTTACTCCAATTCTATCAAAACTTTTCAGTGCTATTTTTGATTCTGGTTCGGTTTGGACTACAGGTATCATTTTACCATTATTAAAATGCAAATGACACCTACCGTAACTATAGAGGAATTACATTAGTAACTATTTACTTCTGTTTTAAATAATAGACTTTTAAAATGGTCGAGTAATTATAATATTACTTACAACCAGTTTGGGTTTCAGTCTGGTTTTGGAACAAGTGATACTATTTTGCCTTACATGGTATTATCCAAAAATGTTGTCTGCGTAAGCTGTACTGTTGTTTCATTGATTACCGTAAGGATTTTGATAGAATATTGAGAAATTATTTTTAAAACTGTAAAAAAAGAATTCATCAGGTTGGGGACCATCCCGTATATGCAGGATAGTCCTGCATTTGAGTAATAGTCCTGTATTTGAGGGATAAATTTATTTTCTATGTTGAAAAGTTATTTTCTGACTATAAACATATTTTGTTATCTGTACAAGAACAATAGGAACAAGTTATTTCAACTGATGAAGCCTTCTCATATCAACATGTTTATATGATTTTGAACATTTCAAATATGTAAGTACTGTTGGTAATACTGACGAGTTTCTTAATAATTCTTCTGTTTTATCTGATTTTGATAACTCGAGTGTCTAATGAGTTGGATTCCCCTATGACAAATACAGTACTGAAGTTAGATATATATATAATGAGTGATGTATAACAAAGTGCTTAAGTATGTAACCCACCCGGAGTTTACAATCTTCTAAATGATTTTTTTTTGTTAAACAAGGGGCCTTTACTTTACTCCAATTCTATCAAAACTTTTCAGTGCTATTTTTGATTCTGGTTCGGTTTGGACTACAGGTATCATTTTACCATTATCAAAATGCAAATGACACCTACCGTAACTATAGAGGGATTACATTAGTAACTATTTACTTCTGTTTTAAATAATAGACTTTTAAAATGGTCGAGTAATTATAATATTACTTACAACCAGTTTGGGTTTAAGTCTGGTTTTGGAACAAGTGATACTATTTTGCCTTACATGGTATTACCCAAAAATGTTGTCTGCGTAAGCTGTACTGTTGTTTCATTGATTACCGTAAGGATTTTGATAGAATATTGAGAAATTACTTTTAAAACTGTAAAAAAAGAATTCATTGGAAATTACTCAATACCATGAGATCAAATATATGATGGGTTAAAATTATGTGGTTTGTTTACATCTTCTCAAGGCCTGTTGCAAGGGGAGGTGTTATCTCACTTTCTTTTTTGTATCTATAACCAGTATGTTAATGATTTCGAAAATGAACTGATTGATACCTCTTGTGATGCTATATTCTTAAATATTTCTTTTTTTTTGTACGACGATGACACTACTCTTTTGCAGAATCTTCATCTGGCCTGCAGAAAATGTTAAATTCCTTAAAATATTAGTGATAATTGGCACCGATAATAGCACACAAAAACAAAAATCATCGTATTCTGAAATGGTGGTAGATTCTGCTCTATATATGAAACTCTGTTGACACAGTATTACACATATATATATATATATATATAGAGAGAGAAACATGTCTATAGAGCTAAACGCCTGTAGTGCATGTAATATGTTTTTTCCTATATAAACTAAAGTAAACTTGACCCCTCCCCAGGGGGTAACGTGATATATAATTCAAAATTTTTATAAAACACCTTAAGACCTTTCTATCTATCATTATTTGATTCTACTATTTCCAGAATTTTAGAAAAAAAATAATGTTTAGCCTATTTGACCCTTTTTTAGCCCCGCCCTTCTGCCCCCAGGGGGTCGGCCTGGACCAATATGGATATGATGTTAAAATGCTATCTCAGGCTAATAATTCTCACCAAGTTTGACTCGTTTCCAATGAAAATTGAGCAAAAAATGCTCATAAAAGTGTTTTCCCCATATAACTTATAGTAAACTTGACCCCCTCCCCAGGGGGAAACGTGAGACCCCAGGGTCATATAATTCACATTTTTTTGTAAAGGACCTTAAGACCTTTCTGTTTATGAAAAGTATTTGATTCTACCATTTTCAGAATTTCGGAAGATTTTTGAAGTTTTAGCCTATTTGACCCCTTTTGACCCCGCCCCTAAGGCCCCTGTGGGTCAGTCATAGAAAATTTGTTAATATGATTAAATGGCCATCTCATACTGATAATTCTGACAACATTTGACTCATTTCCTATTATAAATGACCAAATAATGCTCAAAAATGTGTTTCCCCAATATAAACTATAGTAAACTTAATCTCCTCCCCAGGGGGAAACTAGAGACCCCAGGGTCATATAATTCACAATTTTTGTAAAGGACCTTAAGACCTTTCTATCTACATGTGCATGAAGAGTATTTGATTCTACCACATCTGTGAGTAGAGAAGAAGATTTTTGAAATTTTACTCAATTTTATCCCTTTTGGCCCCTTCCAACATCCCCCTGGGGGGTGGGGACCATATAGTTCACAATTTTGATTGATCGTATGCCTTAGAAGGTTTGTGCAAAATTTCATTGAAATTGCTTCAGCAGTTTTGGAGAAGAAGTCGAAAATGTAAATTGTTTACGGACATACGACGCACGACGGACGACGACGGACAAAAGGCGATTGTGGTCACTTGAGACTTCGTCTCAGGTGACCTAAAAACATACGGACTTCTCCGGGTTTATGTAATGATAATTTGTTTGCAATAATATCCCCACCGGTACCCCTTACACACATAAAATCTTCAACAGCAAGTAACCAGTCAACACACGTAAATCGTTTTGGCCAGCCAATAAAAGTGAACAGATTATTTAAAATGTAATGATAATTTGTTTGTAATATCCCTATCGGTACCCCTTCACACATGAAATCTTCAACAGCAAGTACCAATCAACTCACGTAAATCGTTTTGGCCAGCCAATTAAAGTGAACAGACTATTTATAACCATGAGAAATCCAAACAAAATGGCAGGCAAAGCGACCGAATATAATAGCTACCATCCTGGGATGGTAGCAAAAATGCTCATGGATTAGTCTAATGTTCCATGGCGCACGTATTGTTTAGGGCGAGCGTATGCGCGTACTCTCGACCTTTCGTTTTCCTTGTCGGGTGAGTAGTCTCTGTACATCCGCTATATATGCGCAGGTTCCAACTGCGCACGTGATACCGGAAGTCACTGTCTTATACCATTTAATAGTTTTCGTCGTGATTTAGTGACACTAACCTTTCAAAAATGAAATATATCTTTCAGCGATATTCTTCTGTAAATTAACACAGTGACATTAAACAGTGCTAAACACATTCGTTTTGTGTAAACTTCAAGCGGCGTATCATACAAACTCTTGCATCGGTCACGATATTCTAAGCATCTGATCGACTTTGGATACCTCCGGAACAATACAATGCGAATCAGGTTAATGAAGTCAATAAAAAAAAGTAATAACTTTTAGTACCGGCCAAAAAAATTAATTTATTTCACATCATCCTAGGCTCTAGGTATACAATTATACGTTGTACTATCGCTTACTAACCCCAGTGACCATAAACCGTATTTACTACGGTTCTAATAAATATTTATTAAATCACCCAGCCTTGCGTAAGAGAAACAGAATAAAAACATTATACAATATCAGTCCGGGTACCTGAGCTTTAGATCTAATGTACCCAGAAAGGCATTCAATCATGACACAGGTACATGTAATTCACAACGTGCACAGAGACTGGACAGTGCTGTATGTAGCGGACGACTATTTTGAACAGCGAAACAAGTCTATCGTGTCAATATCAATAAGATAAAAAAACTATGTAACAAAGAACACAATTAACAAAGTTCAAAGTAATTTCATATTTATAGTTTTGATGACGTAATTTAAAGGATACTATTTATTACAATACATCAAGGACATAAACCATCTCCCAAGGATAATGAGCGATAGTGCTACGTACGTACACCTGTTGTCGAGGATGATTTCATATGGAGTTGTGAGTATATATGTATGTATATCGGCGGGTTATTTACAAATTAGATGTTAGTTTTGTACGTGCAAACTATCTCACCGCAGAAGCCTTATACATGTAGATGCATATCGTTCTGGAAATTAAGATTTTTAGTAGTTAGCGAGCACTTAATGTCTAACAGACATATTTCTAGTTTTAACAAATTTTCTCAAATTAAGGGGAAATCCCAAAACATAACCGAACATTCCTAAAATTGTACAAAATAGCTATTATACCCCCTCCACACACACACCCTCGTAAAAAGCGACCCCTTCCCACTTCGTACAAGTAATTTCCCCACAGTACCGCCTACACCCGGTTTTATACAATATATGGAATAGGCTTATATCAGTATACATAAACTGTACTACTCCGCTAAACCTGCGTATGCTTTGGTTTTTTCCGAATATATAAAATAAAAAGCCTAATAATATAGAATGGTTTAATGGATTAACATTATACCTGATAAATTTGTAATTCTCTCTTATAAATCTGTAGAATATTGTGTATCGTGTGGCTTTATTTGTTTACTGAACTTCTGTCGTTCTTGTTCTTTGCAGGTTGTGTTTTACACTTCCTTCCGCAGTTTGGTTGACCGCGTTGTGACTTCGCTCGCAGTGGTGGTTAGCCATGGTCTTTCTCTGGCGGAGGCTGTGGTAAGATTTTCCCATGAAGTTATATTTTAACTCTAACTATAGAATACGTTATTCACTCCAGTAAAAAAAACTTTCTTTGCTGCATTATTGTAGCTCAAAAGACTTCCAGACAGATAATAGTGTCGTGTTTGAAGCATAGACAGGCTGGGCACTATATTCGTTGTTTTTCTCTGTATAATATGAACGCCAGTTTCGGACTAGTCTGATTAAAATACAGATCCTTTGAGAACCTTGCGGTAGATAAGCTTTTGGCTAAGTATGTTATTATCTTTAATAATTTTAAAAAAATAATTATCATCATCCTTTTAAGTACTCCATCTGATAATGGATCTGGCAACATCCCATGTGAGTTTCTTATTATGTGTTTCATTTACCTTATAAACATATTTTCATATACGTCCTTGATATATACTGAATATAAAGAAATTTTGATATTACTCAATCATAAATTCATGCAAATTAAATAAGGGGAGGTAACTCCTATACAAAGAAAATTACATAAGGGAGGTAACCCGTACAGATAATTGTATTCTTTCATATTGAGGAAACATTAATACACTTATGATGTTGTTTACAGTATATTATGTTAATTTCAGACATTAAACAGAAATGATATTTTCCAACAAATCTTTTTCTTCATGTATCTAAATGTATCAGTAATTTTCAGTTTCCATGTTTAATCAGAAATATTGTGTTTATACAAGACGAGAAATGTTGGACATACTTTCATTCGAAAAATAAATGACAGAGTGTTTCAACATTTTCAGTGACATTTTCCGTCAGATTTATTCATTAAATGTAATTTTGTTTCAGTAAAATGATTCTATGTAAAAAAATCCACTCAAATCGTTTTGATATTTTGTGGGATTGTATTGTGTTGAGATTTGGACATATCGTTCCTCATTTCTCTTTATCTAAATTGTTGTTTTGAAAGTATTCTTTACACTTTACTTTTGCAATAGGTTTACAATCCGGCATAAAATTTGTGTTTATTTCCCATTTAGTATTTCAGAAGAAAGTAGTATTTCTTTAATATGTTTGTTTTTAATATTTTAAACCAGAATTAATATACTGTTCAGTAAGTTGAACATAAATTATCTAGTAATTATCCGAGTATTTGTGAGAAAATTTGAGGAATAGAATAGAGAAAAGTAACTGCTATTTATGATTTATGTTCTCTTTTAAATACCAAATATCTAATATATTTTGTTTAAAATATGGTGATTAACCATTTATCTTTAAAACAGCATTTCTAAAGACGTTTTGGTTTATAATTTCGCTTAAGCCAGACTCGACTCTACATAACTGATATCATAAACCACAAACATATCTAGTCAATATTTCGGCAATATTATCTCTTGCATATCTGCTGAATATTTTGTAATATGCGCCTATACTTGTTTACTGAACTGTGTACTTGTGATCTTGCAGGTTGTGTACGCTACCTGCTGCTGCCGAGGAGAGGTTTTCCCTGTCCCTGCTGCTGACCAGCCTAGCTCCAGCTCTGTTGTCCCCGCAGTACCAGTCCCAGCATCACCGGCTCCTATCCGCAGATCTGGTCGTGCCACCCGCAGACCAGCTTGGCATAAGGACTACGTGATGTGATGTCACAATGTACTGTAATATCCTTTTATCTATATCTGTTTGTCCATGGAATGATGTTGCTTGAGGATGTGGTAACCCCTCAAAAATCGTCCCAATTCCTGTCCCTCACCCAAAAATGTATACAGTAGTATACACCATTAATTGGTTGTTCATTACATCATTTAAAGATCAATCCACATTTAGGTAATTTGGTCAATGGTAATTTCCTCCCAAATTGCATTCCATAATTTTGTATCCTAAACGAAAAAAGAGCATATTGTTTTTGCTCCATTTCTAATTACTATTATTGCTACTTAGGGTCGTTTGAGGTACACCTTTAAGATTTCAAGGGATACAGAATATATACGGTATAAGGATTTCACAGACATACTCTTTTGAGTGTGTAAAAAGGTTTTTTTTCGGGATTGCATTCTGAGATGGCCGCCAGGGTACACTTCTCAAATTCTTACGAATATTCTGAAACTTTTTATTGGTATTGTAAATTGGTATACAATACATATAGTTTTAAGGTGTAAGGTGTTTGTGGGACACTGAACTCATGCAGTGATCCTACCAAGGTGTTATTTGAGGTAAATCACAGGATTTTGAGGATACTGACCACTTGCAGTGATACGACTGCAATGTTTTAATTTTGACTCAACTGAAGTGTACAGAAAGTAGTTAATAGGAATATTTTGTCCCTGGTCCTAACAATACTCACATTACCCTACCCCTATACCCTAGCACAATTAAGCACTCATTTAGTAAACTAGCATTCTAACCACTACTTTCTACATGTACACTCACAGTTGACCAACTTTACAGCCAAAGCGCTCATATGAGTACCAGGCAACTGCCCCACGTTGGATTAGAACTGGTCATCAAAAGTTGAAGGGTCCCTAATTAAAATGCAAGAGGCCTTAACGGTCTTTTGACGTTCTGGGCACCAGTAAAATAGGAAAAGGATTGAAAAAGTTAGTGGTGATTTTGGCGCCCATTTTTGAAGTTCAAAATGTGTTTTAAAGTACACTTGGCAAGGACAATGTCTAGATCCTATCAGACATATTATATTGATAGAACTTCAGAAGTTCAGTTTACTTTTAAGATGGTGGTCAGAGTAGGCATTTTTTATTTCAAATTAATTCAAAATATTACATATGTTCCAAATCATGTCCGGATAATCCCATACAAGTATTACTAAATCATACTTGTAGATGTAGTTTTAAGAAATGGAGACTGTAGTGGCCATCTTGGAATTCGTATCAACCCGAAAAATAACACTTGGTCGAGACCATATCGGAATTTCAGGCAAGTTTCAGCTTAATTGCACTGGTAGAACTTGTTCAAAATGTGTTTTCAATATGGCGGCTTTGGTTGCTATATAGGTTTCAGATCAAACTGAAAAATAATAACGCTTCTTTGGGACCATTTAAGGATGACATCAGATATAACTTCAGACACATATAAGGTAAATTTGTGAAGTTTAAAATGTTATCGGACAGTGCATGACGCAAAGTGGAAAAAGCAGCATGGCTATAGGTTATTCCAACCTTTTGGGTCGACCTAAGAAGGTGTCATATTTAATTATCTCAAATATTTTCCATCTGTCCTTCAATCCCCCTTATCCTTCCCCCTACTCTCAATCCCCCCAGCGTCATCTAAATCTAGGACAACAGGTATAGAAATTATAGAATTTTAAAAATTGTGAAAAAGGAATGAAAGGAAGTATGAAAGTGCCACATGTATTAAAATACATGAAGAAAGAGAAAGTAAGAGTAAGAAGGAGAGTGTAAGAAAGAGAGTAAGGGAGAGAAAAAGAGAGAAAGGGGGAAAGAGAGAGGGCAGTAGGGGAGAGAAAGAGAGAAAGAAAGAATCTTTTTATGAAAAAAATACAAAATACAAAAAAAAAAAAAAAAAAACAAAAAAAAAAAAAAAAAAAACAAACAAAAAAAAAAAATAAATACAATTGTAAATAAAAAGAAATACGATGGCTATACGTGTCATGCCATAATTAATTGAAATATTTTCATGTTTTTTCCAGGATAGTGATGCCATAAAGATAGTGACAACCATCAGGACAATGACACCATTAGTGGAGTTCCATCAAGGTAAAGTCATTATAAAACTACCACAAAAAGCTTTATTGGACCATGAAACCATTAGTGAGCTCCATAAAGTTTTAGTCATTATGAATGACTCGTTGAGTCGCCCAAGAAATGGTTGATACGTTATATAAATATAATAACGATTGTAAGTTGATTAGACAAAAACAATGATTTTCAGAAACGGGGGTAGACAGAGGGAAAATGAATATTGGACTTACAATAATGTTAACATTGATGTAGTCGACGAATTCAATTGTCTTGGTATGTTATTTAATTACAATGGTAAATTTAATTTAACTCAAATTCATGTTGCAAATCAAGGAAGAAAAGCTTATTTTTCCATATGTAGTAAGTTGAAAAATCATGCATTTAATATTTCGACTCGGTGGTCTATTTTTGATACATACATTAATAGTATACTGGAATATGCAAGTGAAATTTGGGGACATCATAAAGCTCCTGATGTAGAAAAGGTGCACACTAACTTTTGCAAAAATGTTCTTGGAGTAAATAAAATAACTTGAAGTATTGGATAAAACTAAAAGGTACTTCTAACTGTATTTTAAAGGAATGTTTAGATACTAGAATTGAAACTAATGATGAGTGGTCAATTAACATTAAAAATGAACTAGTAAAAATTGGATTAGCATACCTCTGGAGTGAAAGATACGTTATATATTTAATATTATTGAGAATAGAATTAATGAGGTATATAGACAAGAGGTTATCAACAATATAAGTAATATAACACGAGGTATACTGTATAAACATTTAAATGATAATTTTTGTTTACAATTTTATTTAAGAAAGCCTATTGACACTGTATATAAAAAATGTTTAACCAAAATAAGAATTTCGGCGCACTATCTAAATATTGAAAAGGGTAGAAAACAAAATATCCCACGAGAGAATAGATTGTGTACATGTTGTGATTTAAATGAACTTGAAGATGAATATCACTTTCTATTACAGTGTCCATTTTATGTTGATTTACGCCAAAAGTATATTAAGAAATATTATTACAGAAGACCAAGTGTTTTAAATTAGTTAAATTATAAAGCGTTAACAACGTTAAAGAATTACAAAATACTGGTTAATTTATTCATTTAACTTTTAAGAAAAGGTCAGCAAAGTTAAAAAGTTGAGACATTTGGCTGGAAATTTAATGTCTATTATATAAATCACTCTCCATCTCATTTGTTATATCAATTGTATATTTGAATTTAATTCACATTTTTAACACCACTGCTAAAAAACTACCACAAAAAGCTTTATTGTACCGTGTATATCTTTTTGCAAATCACCATCACATGGTCGCTGTTCAATTCGCATATTATCTCTGGTCCAGCGTTCGTCCATCATTTTGTCCATAAACAATTATTAATTGTTAACGTTGTTTCTCAAAAAGAATACAAGGATTTTAATAGTAACTGCTAAATTGAGAGAAACTATAACAATAAACAATGTATTGGCTGGTTAGTTAGCATATCATATGTTTTCCACCATGCTGATTCTTCCTAATGGCAGCTCAAGCATATGGACCTCTTTTGGTAACCCGTGAGGCTGTGGACTCTTTATCATTGCCTGTACTGGTAAATATCTAGGTATGAAAAATGTCTCCGTTAGATTAGTGATAATCATCAGGATAGTGAAAGCCCATGGCAGGCATTCCTTGATAGGGACTATTTGGTATTTATTTTTGATAAGCATGCCTCATTCACTTAAAACTCCCATAAAAAAGCTATATTATATATACAAACATAAAATCAGCGACGTAGATAGCATACATGTATCTACATTATGTCTCTGATATAGGTCTTCTCCCTATTCAGTTTCAGTTTCGTTTGTAAATAATTTGCGCAGGTACTAATGATGTTTTCTCTGTTGTAGAATTTGGACTGATTTCTGTGTATATAAGTTGCAGTGTTCTAGACTTTGTGTAGGATCCTGGATTGGGCCTAACGTTACGGAGATGTCCCATATTGGAGGTTACAGTGTTATCGTGCCACTGGATGTTTTCTTCGTTTTAAGACTGTTTAATAAAGACTATCTTATTCGGTCATATTTAATAAAGACTGTCTTATTTGGTCATATTTAATAAAGACAGTCTTATTCGGTCATATTTAATAAAGAATGTCTTTTTCGGTCATATTTAATAAAGACTATCTTATATATTCGGTCATATATTTGTTTTCGCGGCCTTAAATCCAGCATTTGAAATCTTAAGCATTGAGTGCTGGTGCACCTCCTGCTAACCTGCACTGCAGGATTTTTCAGGTTGGGTGGCTCGCTTGGTTTCATAATGGGCCATAGGACTCAGATATGTACATTTTCCACGTCCAATAATACCAATCCAGCAGCCTAATACAGCGTTCAAAAGAATGTCAAGTCTCTTGTGTTTTTATTTCAATTGAAAATATTTAGAAATGGAATAATTTATACACGGATTATGTATGAATCAGAACATACAGTCTACACTGTTAGAGTAACTTCTTTGGCCAATATGTGTGTAATCCATGTTAACAATATTCCTCTCCCTGATTTGCAATCTGGTGCAGTGATAGTAAATTAACACGCTAATTAGGACGACGGCGGGGAACAAAGGCGAAATCCGGGAAAAAGTAACTTTTCAAATGCTGAAATGTAGCCAATGATTTATTCTAAAAAGTCGGCATGCTTTTTTAAAGAAAGGGCCTAAACTGATAATTTCAAACTATTATTCTGGGAATTTTTCATGGGGACCCTATTGTATCATCCTTTTGAACATATTTTTTATTTTTTAATTTTTTTCATTATTGAAAAAGCTCTTTCCTTTACTTAATTGTCCATTTTGATGCTACATTGTATTAATAATTAGTGTGAATTACAAAATTTCAAGCAAAATGTTATAAACAGAAATGTACTTTGTGTTCTAATCCACATTTTGTCAGTTATGATTTTCTCCATATCTTTTTAATCATCTTAAGCAGATGTTTAAAAAAAATGAAATCCGAGGGAATGTAACTTTGCAATGCTGAAATGTAGCCAATGATTTATTCTTGCCCTAGGCGACATTAAATTCAAACTTGACCATAGGTACCCTAATAAAACAACAATTAGTGAATCTGATGCACTAACTAAATATGCTCTTGGGTGAAACAAATTCAAATTCTTTTATTAGCTGTAAGTTTTTCAACTTATTTGCTTTTTACAAATATAAAAATAATATCCAAATACAATTAACATACAGGATAAATGGAGAACGGACAACAGCATAACATTAATGATTTTCTTAAAGTAGTTGCATTATAAAAAATATTTACTCAGTAGATTTAGTTCTTTTAAGTTTCCAGTACTCAAAAGTTAACTTAAATACAGAAGGTTTTTCCCAATAATGTCTTTTTATTAATTTCTTTATGATAACTTTGTAAATATTGTCCTCAATATCACGATTAGGGTAAAAAAAACTTACAAACGCGCACACTTCTATCTAAATTTGAAAAACGTCCACATTCAATTCACAAAGCCTTATTTTTGTCAATACAATGCGATTTCTCTTTGGGATACACTTTGTCAAATAACGCTAAGAAGAGTTTTCTTATATAGATGGCAACTCTTGAAAAGCTATATCATTAATTCTTTGAATATTGGTAAAATATTTGAAGGAACAACTGTATGCTGATTTACCCAAACATCACCAAAAGCATAACTGTACAATACATTTTTTTTACAAATTCTAACCAATTAAACATGTTGTTCGGTTTCGGTAAATTTAATAAAACATTATAGGCAGTTTTCAAAATACAGTTACATTTTTTAGGTCATCTGACCCGAAGGGTCAGGATGACCTAGGCCCCGGCCTATTGTCGTCATGTTTCGTTCGTCGTCATCCGCCGTGCGTTAACTTTTCACATTTTCAACTTCTTCTCAAGTTCTACCAGTGCAATTTAGCTGAAACTTACAGGAAAAGATCCTGACATTTCACAATATTAACTTCAGGTAATGAGCCAACTTTTTAGAAAATATTTTTGGTGCACTCAAACTGGAAGTGGGTGAATCACCATTGTTAATAATTGACATGGACGAAAATAACACCCAAAATTTCGATATTTTCTGTCTTTAAAATGTAGCCAAAATTTTATTTGTCACATTTTGCTTACATATTTGTGATCATAATATGTAATTATTTACACTCTTCAGAAAATAATACAGTTTTATGACATAAAACATTATTTTGATACCATTTTGGATAAAAAGGGAACCCTGTCATACACCTCTACTGGGCAACATTAATTTGGCCATAGCACAGGCCCCTGGGACCTTTTGATTTTTTTAACGTATTTCAAGGGTTTGCATTTATGTTGCTACATATAACATTTAATTTCAATAAAATTGGTTCGTGGGCAAATTTCCATTGTTCGTGAAAGAGGTCCTTTCACTGAAATCTGACAATATCTAAATTTCCACCAATCCGAGGCCTCCATTTTGTTTCCATAGCCACCGATCTTTTTAAAAGTGATACCATGTTATTCAGCTTACTTTTTTCACTATCGGGGGCCTTCGTTTTTGTTATCATGGCAACCAACATTTAAAGTATTACCATTACATATGACGTGTAAAATTATTATTTAGGTATACTAACAAAGAACAGCACTCACAATCTCAAAGCCATCCGAAAACTGTTTTCCCGGATTTTCGTTTCGAAGCTAATAATCTAAAGATAGGAAATACCCTAAGAGAATTTTTAATGCGGGGTAAAATTGTGGACCCACCCTTTAACAGGGTGAAATGAAATGGCAAAGAGCAATCCGTTAATTTTTCGCAAAAAAAATATTTCAAACAAAAGTTTCCTTACGATCTACTCAAATGATTTATGAATAAAAACAATGTAGAATATTTAACAAACAATGACGTATTTTTGTGAAGTTCTAATGAAAATGAACATGGGCCTTTTTAAAATCATAAACAAATCAAGTGTTATTTTAGAGAGTCAACTGATAGTAAATTCGATATACAAAGTTGAAAGAAAATCGGACTGTGGGCAGTTTCTGTTAGATTTGTTAACATTAGCTTAAATACCACCTTTACAACCAGCCTTACCAAAACTTTTGAAAAAAAAAAACAACGAATTTTTCAATGGTCAACTTCAATGCTAGTTATAAGCCAATTTGAAGACTTTAAGCAATACAAAATACATTTGAAATTGTAAATAATTGAAACAATACGTTGAGATTGTATCTGGAAAAATCTGATAAGGGGTCACGTTCTGGTGACCTTTATATCTTCTGTACTCCTACATCTACAGAATAGTGTAGAAACCGCAGTGTGTACATACAGTATGTTACCACTATTAACCAGAAAGTACCATAGAGATCTGTCTTACATAATATATGTATATATATTTGTCACCGTCGATCATCGGTACAGCGGAAATATATACATGTAGCTACACTCGAAGCGACAGCACAAAATATCGATTATTATATCAATGTTTTTAGGTATATAAGATTAATAATGCTTATCATTGCCTGCTTTAGGTGTTTCAAAAACTATTCTAGGTTCGTTAAAGGTAAACACTATGTAAACTGAATAAGTCACTATAGAATTATATGTATGGTGTACTTTCGGCGAGGTGTATCTTTCAACGCCAACATTTTTATATACAGATATAGTACATGTAACATCTGCATTAATTACCTACAGAGTAAGTGAATTTATGTCAAATATGATTTCCAAACTTTAAAAATGTATTACTTGCACTTGACTGACCTTTTTAAGTTAACAGAACATGTAGTGATTTTGGATATACATATTGTTTTATTAGAATGGTTATATGTTTGGTAGAGATAGTGTATATAATTTTATCTGCACGATGCGTGATCATAGATTAGTTATTGTCAAGTTAATTCTACTCGAGTTGCTTCCCTTTAGGTGTAGTGCGGATATTGTTAAGGCTTATAAATTAGCTAGCGCTGTAATGGTACGGTTGCTAGGACGTCTGATATAGGTTTACGCATCTCGCTCAGGTTCGTGGATAGCGCTCTGCCATTTAAACTCAATAGTTTGCATACACTGAAAGTCAGTTGTTCACAGTTAGTGGATTTTAGGTAGAGGTCGACATATATGGTCAATTTCGGTCAGTGTCGCATTGCGGACAAAAGCCTTAGTCCATATTAGGCATGATGCTGATCTATCAGGAGCACGTGCATACGTTTAAAGGTTGGATTGGTCAGTAGAATAATTTGGGAGTAAATGAATATTAATTGTTATTGAAGCGGTATAAGTGAGTGGAATTGCCGTCACTTTGTGAGGATGGACTTGTAAATACTTATGTGAAAATGGTGTGAAAGGACTTGGCCAAGTGGGAATGTACGATTATGGAACAGTGTGAATTATTAACTGTGTTTGAACTTGCTGTGGATTAATAAAAATGTGAACTTTATCTATTGTGTCAAGTAGTTTATCGCACCACATTTCATCCCAACAAAGAACTTATACGTCTCGTCGTCGCCAACATGTAGGCGGCCGACGTTACAAACATACAATATATTTTAAAAGCTGCATTAGGATGCATCATTTATCACAATTATATAATTTTCCTGCTTTCTTATCCTAAGATGGTATTTCTAGATCAGCGTGATATAACATTATAATGTAAATGTATGTCATTATAGCAAAAGAGCACCCAATAATTAAACTGTTGTCCGGAAACAGCCAGTAACATGATACATTTTTGTGCATGTTAGAAATAACATATAAATTTCTCTCCTATGGTTGATGTTCGGTCAAACATTGTTATTAGATACAAATCGGTATATGTACTATTATCTTTAAACAGGAAAAAAGACGAAAACCGTTAATTTGGTATTCTGAGCACTAAAAAGGACCTCTTTCACGAACAATGGAAATTTGCCCACGAACCAATTTTAATGAAATTAAATGTTACATGTAGCAACATAAATGCAAACCCTTGAAATACGTTTAAAAAATTCAAAAGGTCCCAGGGGCCTGTGCTATGGCCGAATTAATGTTGCCCAGTAGAGGTGTATGACAGGGTTCCCTTTTTGATCCAAAATGGTATCAACAGGTATCAACATAATGTTTTATGTCATAAAACTGTATTATTTTCTGAAGAGTATAAATAATTACATATTATGATCACAAATATGTAGGCAAAATGTGACAAATAAAATTTTGGCTACATTTTAAAGACAGAAAATATCGAAATTTTGGGTGTTATTTTCGGCCATGTCAATTATTAACAATGGTGGTTCACCCACTTCCAGTTTAAAACGTGTCGTTTCGGGGAACTTGCTATCTCTAAATAATTAGTCATAGATGGTTTTACAATCAAAATAAATATACCAACCCAAGCCGACGACATATGTGTTATTAGCAATATTGTAGCTAACCTTCAATACTTACTTTCTATCTGTGAGAACTACAGCAGAAAATGGAGGTTTACATTTTCCGCTTCTAAATCGAAAATTGTCATATTTACTTCCAAAAATAAGCCAAATGCTTCTTGTAATGTTACAGTTTATGAAAATAAACTACCAATTGTTGATAGTATTGTTCATGTTGGTATAACATTGAATGGTAAAAATAACAATGTTCAACGTACAGAACGTGCTTGTTCTAAATTAAAGTGTGGTGTAATGTCTTTTATTCGTTCTGGTGCTCACCAGTGTGCCCTAAATCCGTTGACTACTGCTAAGATTGTCAAATGCAAAGTTTATCCATCTGCACTCTACGGATGTGAGTTGTGGCAATTAAAGAAAAATGAAGTATACATGCTAGAAAAAGCATTGTCAAATCTATACAAGGTTTTAATATAAGAACGAGGACAGATATGTTCACATCATTCATTGGTTGGTTTTCCATTGAAGTGTATATTAGTATTAAAAAAATGGTTGTTCCTTGGTAGAATATGTTCCATGGATATAGGAGTTTTAACTCGCGAATTTTTCTTAAAACGTCTTTTCGATTTTAAATTGTGCAGTTTTAACAGAAGGTTTATCCCTGACATTGTCCAAATTTTGAAAAAATATTATTTGTATTTTGTACTGGATGGATTTTTAAAATGTGGTACATTTCCAAACAAATGCAAATGGAAACGTTTAATAAATACCCATGTTAAAAAATATGAACAGTTTCAACTTTGTGAAAGGATGAAAGCTGATAAAGATTTTTCTCGTTTTTCTCTTTTACATGAAAGAATAGAACCATATGCAATATGGAAACTTGCTTTACGTTTTCCACAGTATAGTTTATGCATTAAACGAATGCGTAGAAATGCGCGATAATGAAAATATATATTTGTGTCATTTTTGTGGGCTAATGTATAATGATCTCATATTGCACAGTGTACTTGAATGTAGCCACACTGAGAACTTGCGAGACCAACTGTGGTGTATTTTCAGTACTGTGAAAGATATAGATTTTGTTTTTTATCTCAATTCAATGTCAAAATATCATCTACTACATGCTCTTCTTGGTGGACTATTTAACTACTATTTATCTCAAAATGAACTGGAAGACTAAATTCAATGGTATTCATAACTGATCTTATCTTTTCATTTATTTTTTATTTTATTTTTTAGGCAAATATTTGATCGTATAACTTCAACTGAAGTTATATACTTAATCTTGTGAACTCCAGAGTCTTTGTATTATGTATGTTTTTGTGCTAGCCTTATATATAGACTTTTGATACGTATATATCTGTTATTACAAACTGCATGTATCATTTGTGATGTCTCATCTACATATGTTTGTAGCTAATTATTATAAGCATTCTCCGCTATTAGATAATGGCGAAATGTAGCCGAATATATTTTCCTTTCTACTAATTGTATTTTCTTGTATTGATTCTATATGTATATATGTGTGTAACGTGTGTATGTTAGAATGTTTATCTTTTATTTATTTATTGTTTTCTGTAAACTCATCAATATTGGAGGAAATAAAGGAAATAATAATCGTAACGCAACTTAACTTTTCGGACCATTGAGCCTCTTGAAATTCTCAAAAGCTAGCATTTTGCTCATTTAAATTGACTGTTTAGAGAATAAGATCGGAAAGTATTGTCTACTGGCGGAGAACAAGAAAATTCAATGATTTGCATATGAAAACAGGATCCACGTTCAAAAACAATCTTAGACCTAAGTTCATGGTAAGCCAAAAAATACATGTATGAGGTGTTTTTGTAACGTGATTTTTGATTTTGCTACAAGTATAAATGTCTAAGCACATGAACTCGTAGTTAATAAATAGTATTAAATCGGTATTTTCCCCAAAATGGTTTCATAAATGTTTTTATGTTAGTTCAGACATATTGAACAAACTTCATAATTATCAAAAATGCCTTTTGAAAATATAATATACAGTGGCTACAGTGGCGTAGGAAGATGAAACGTAATGGAGGGGGGGGGGGGGCAAGGTCCTCAATATTTCGTAACAACCCCCCACCCCCCCCCCTCGGGCGCCCCGCACCCACAGGAGGTAATTGATATACTTTTTTCATATATCATTACATATAATCCTTGTACATTTCTATAAACAGTGGTGTCGCTAACAGGAAATTAATGAATACGCAAATAAAGGGTATCCCCTGGGAAATATTATGATAAAGAACGACTGAGATGAGTTTTACGATGGAATTTGAGGATTTTGCGAGCGCCGAAGGAATTTGGAATGGCAGAGATGAGTTTTACGGCGCATTTAGTGGAATTTTGATGTAAGGTGGGGGGGGGGGGGGTGTCCGGAGGTCTGCCCTGGGAAAACAAAATTACGATTTAGAACGGCAGAGATGAGTTTTACGACGCATTTTGTTGAATTAATGAGGGCAGAAGGCGCGGGATTTTGGTGTTTGGGGGGTCCGAGGGTCTCCCCCGAGAGAAAATATTACGATTTGGAATGGCTGAGATGAGTTTTACAATGTATTTTGCTGATTTTAAAGCGTTCTTAACACGGTAATTTTTCGATTTAAAGTTACCTGCATTTAGAAATGATAATTGTGAGTTCGTCATATCATTATGCAACCCTGTTCGATCTGAACATACACATGTACCGGATTCACACCATCGGCACATTGTTGTTTAACTTAAAGTGATAATGACATATAACCCCCCCCCTCCTCCCCCGCTTCCTACGCCCCTGATATTACCAAAACATTGTTATACCCCATCCTCATCACGCACAACAAAGAGTTCAGTGACAAGGGGGAGGGGGTGTTTATATTAAATATTGATTGCCTGTCTGTCTGTCTGTCTTTCTGTCTGTCTGTCTTTCACAAGAAAAATGTTTTCAAGTAACTCATTCTTAACTTTTATAATTTCATAGAAACTTGGCAGCAATGTTGAGGACCATGTGTAGATGTGAACGCATGTTTTCGTTTGCCATTATGTTGGTTGCCATGGTAAGTAGGTCAATATACACACAGGTCTTTTGTTGAAAAAAAACCCAACTAAACAAACAATATAACTCCAGGCAACACTTGAAATACTGGGCATATATTTGTAAATTTTGCACCCTTTTTTTAGAGACAATTCACCCGGACTAATTCTTTTACGTAACGAAGAAGCAAAAAATGGCATAAATGTATTGTTCTACACTTCTTATGAAACATATAACATAAAATATTGACAAATTTCACGTCATTGTTTAGTATTTTAATAGATACCGTTGTAATTACAAATCGTTTATCAATACGATTAAGCGGGTACAATATGTACGCTGTAACCATACCCGAGCCAAAGTCATTCACGTTAAACAAATGAACTACATAACCACTGTGCAGGTGATAAATGATTTTTAGGCAAGACAATTCACTTAATAAGGTAAACACACTACTGTCAGAGCGATTTGAGCAGTTCTAGACAAATGCAGCATTACTCTACGAGCAAGAGATAGGGTTCGGCATACAAGATGTTCGACCACAATGTCAATGTGTAAAGGCGGACAGCGAGCGAGTTTGAACATTTCACCACCATGAGCTTTTCTGCCATACCACAGTAAAACCGATTGATTTAATTTCCATTAGAACTGGTGTTTTTTTTCTCGATAAATGTACAAATTTTAATGTTCTCTTAGACTGAATTGTCCCTATAATATTTTGGTGTAATATTTATCAAATATAGGGGAAAACCATGCTATTTGAAATCATTTTTAAAAAGTTATAAAAGCATATTTTGATTGGTAATTTGACGCAAAATGAATGCCTGTCTACGGATTTTTATTTTACATTTTTTAGCGCAGATAAATGCCATAACATTGATATGATGTTTAATACCAACTTTGATTGCATTTCCAAGAAATTTACTTTTGGAAAAGTCTGGGTTTTTTTTGTGTGATCGAACTGAAGATTGGTTTTCGGTCGCTAGGGTATAAAATCAGTTGGCAGGGGGTTTAATTTTGATACTTTTCCAAAGTTAACAAATCGCCTGTAATGGGGGTATCATCCATATGTTATATATTTTTGTACGTCTGGTACTTAATTTTCATTATTTTTTGCTGTAATATATGTAAGCATTGATGTCACTATTTATAATTTCATTTGGGTATGAAAAAAAAAACTACACATATATATAGCATGACCTTTGACCTTAACTCCATCTGACCTTTAAAAAAACCCATTATAAACAAAAAAAGTCTTTAGTGAATAAATTCAATTCAATTCAAATCTATTGCTTCCTTTCATCCATACAAAAGGGATCGATAGTAAAACATGTACATGTACTTAGTACATAACACACAGTAGATCAAAACAACAAATGAAACATATAAATCAAGTTAATAAGGCGCTCTAAAAGTAAAAAATATAATCTCACCCCGTCAGTTTTTGCCGTTTTTCAGCCTATAAACCATTTGACAGTTGACCCTTGATCTTGACCCCTCCACATGGTCAAAAAATATTGACATCACCATTTTTTGAAAGAGGGTCACCTACTGTATCTATAGGTTAAAGGGAAGCAACTGCTACACACCAGCAGGTACATTTGTAAATGGATTTTATCTAAAAGTGATCTCTCAGTCTCTAACTGGTCACTCGCGAAAAAAGAACGTATGTAATTATTCTTAAAAGGTATATACAGCTGATGCATACGTTACTCATAGCACATTTGCCTAAAGTAAATGTGCCTGGTTCAGATGGTAACCAGTAGCAGAACACCGGAAGTATATATACAATCTTGAGTAAAGTACTTAAAAAATTGCATGCTGGGACTATGCGTTGCTGAGAACAACAACATTGACGAATATCTGGACTACACGCGTGTAATTAACTGTTTTCATATTTCACAAAGAATTGTTTATTTGCAACCGTCATCGGAGACTGGTCAAGTAATCTGTTGTGAACATGATTTGTTTGGTTTGTTACTGAAAATGGCCTAAGTGTTCACTTGTAAGTTTTGCGGTTTAGCGATCGACCACAGAAGCTGTTGACACTGGTTGACGGAACTGATTGAACTGAATAATACGAAGTTGATTTTAAGCAGGCTTCTGTAACTTTACAGAACTGGACAATTAGTAATTTTGATGAAAGTTTACATTGAGAATTGGCAGAGATGAGTTTGACGGAATCTGCATCCTCTGGGATCGATGACGAACGCCTCGAGATGATTTATGGCTGGGTGGACGAAGTTCCACTAACAAAGACGAAAAAAACCAGCATCTCTCGCGACTTTGCTGACGGTGGTATGTATTATTCTTCTCAATATTGGTGGCGACCAGTTCTGACAGTGTTTTTCCTGCCTATATATTTGGGGCCGATATAAGGCCCCATTCCCAATTGTATTTCTTGTTATTTTTTCCCAAATTTATGTCTAAATTTCTTAAATCAGAGAGTTGATGCGTATTTTGTGCGACGAAACTAATTCTTTTAGGAAATCCCAAGTCTGAATATCGTATTTTAGTAACCATTCTTACACTTGATTCTTAGAGAAGCATAATAGTCTATTCTGCCTTTTCCAAAATTTCTATAAACACTGTTTACATTTTTCATTTCCTACTTTTATCGCACAAAATTTCCCAATTTTCACCAGGTGGCAATTTCCCAAAATACCAAGGGAAAACACTTTAGTATAAATAATATAACTGAAGGCAAGGCCTTAAAGGGCGCAGCCAGATGTTTTAATATGTGAATCATGCACGGTATAGCTAAATTATACTTGTTTACTTTATTTTTTATTTCATGTAGAAGACATAATTTAGAAATAAAAGAACACACTTTAAACTGTAAAGGTATATTGTGTAATAATTGTCTATCATAAACTCAAAGAAATAAACTCAAAGATTCGGATTTCTCTGTGTCCATGCGAATCCTATGATTTCACACCATTTGTTGACATCATGATTCCTTGTGCTCATTTTCGTCTTGGTGGATATTTTGACTGATAGCTTTTAATTTTCAAATTGTTACTATTATTATTTTTATTTACCGCTTTCATTTTCCCTACATACAGAGTTCATGCTTTTTCTCTCTTTCGTAATGACTTCTTACCAAACCTGTTGTTGAAACAAATATGATAACAAAATAAACATACATGTATAGGCCCTATTGGTTCATCAATAAAGATTGTTACATTGAGTCAATCTGATAATAAATTAGGACATGAAACTATGCAGAATAAAGCAAGTATGAAAACAAAATGCCTTCATGACGGCCATCAATGTAACAGGAGAGGAGAAAATGTAGTGGCAAGACCGGGATTCGAACCCGAGACCCTCCAAACACTAGCCGAGTGCTCTACCGACTGAGCTGCCTGGTCACCGATGATCGACTTAGTCCAATCCCGCTACACTCCTGTCTCCTTTCTCGAAGTCTTCGCCCCGAAGACATATGAGACCCTTCCAAACACCACCACCGTGGGTTATTTAGTTGGGCGCCAATTCTGTAACAGGAGAGGAGAAAATGTAGCGGCCAGACCGGGATTCGAACCCGGGACCCTCAGAACACTAGCCGAGTGCTCTATCGACTGAGCTACCTGTTCATCAATGATCGACCCAGTCCAATCCTGCTACATCAATATTGTGAAGTTTTTTTTAAATTTCATATAGGCCTACATTTATTTTGTTTCACTCGATCATAATGAATTTTAAAAGTCAACGTTATCAAAGTTTGTAATTGAATTTGAAGATTATTGTATTTTTGTTTTTTTTGTCATGAACTCAATTTAATTAATAGTTCTTTTATTGAGTACCATTTTAGCAGCTGAAAACATGAAAAGGTTAAAAAAAACTGTTGAGGGTATGTCCAAATATGAAATTTTGAAGTGATCATTTGTAATAGGAAATGAGTCAAATGTTGTCAGAATTATCAGTATGAGATGACCATTGAATCCTATTAATAAATTTTCTTTGCTTGACACCCAGGGACCTTAGGGGTAGGGTCAAAAGGGGTCAAATAGGCTAAAATTTCAAAAATCTTCTGAAATTCTTGAAATGGTAGAATCAAATACTTTCCATAGATGGAAAGATCACAATAACAAATATTCAAAATGATGGATTTACTCCGGTATTTATGCTGAAGCCTGAACTGCACCACTTTGAGTATGAGTAAGAAGACATCACTAATGCTATGGCTCGCTCATTTACCATCTCGCACATCAATTCTACCCACCGCTTGCAATGGTTGCAGTGAACATAAAAGAAACTAACAGTATCTTTCCCGTACTAATGATCTAAAAGCATATTTTATCTAGTATTCTACGAGATATATCGTGAATTAATACTTGTAAAAGTTCTGAATCTCTAAGTCTTTTAATGTACACAGATATGTAGTTGCTGCATTTGGACTCCGAATAATATCATTGATTGTATTGGGGTACCAGGTATTACATATTTAATGTGAAAATCATGTAAGATAAAAAAAAAACATTTATGCAAATCAATTTTGATAAAGAATTATCAGTTTCATGTTAAAAATATTTCAAAACCTACTTGACAATACAAAATCTGCAGTACATTTGATCAAAATCAATGTAACAGGGTGCAGGATTTACAATAACTTTAATACCTGCCTCTGCCAGGGATCGAACTCGGGACCTCTGGATTACTAGTCTGACGCTCAACCGATCGAGCTAAAGAGAAGTTCTCTCTAGCCGAGCGATATATTGCGGCTAGTATTGACCAGGGTTACATCAACTTGCAGATATTTATAATGTGACACCCCAGAATTTCCGAGTACTATTAGGAAACCCTGGAAAGTTCCAATTGGATACACAATGTAGACAAGTGCTGCAACATTTGAATGTGTTTTTTTAATGTTTCTATTTTTCTTGCAGTTTCATTTGCGGAATTGATATATTTCTACTTTCCAAAATCAGTTGAAATGCATAATTATACAATAACAAGTAATACTCAAAAGAAAAAGGCCAATTGGAGACTACTTAATAGGTAAGTTAATAGTTATTTATCCAGTTCAATTTATGTAGGATAAAAAGTTTATTCCATTATTTTAAAATGATGTTGTATGTTTCAAAAACAGTATATGAAAAAGTTCAAATGTCCAATTTAGTTGAAGATTGTTTTAGAGGTTTTGAAGGATGGCAGGTATATGAAATCAGTGTTGTTTTCAAAACATCAAATTCTAATTGGTTGCCCCGGTTACCAAATGAATTGTCATTATGATTGATGAATATTATCAATCATAAATAAAAATTATGTAATGAATAATATGTAAGCATTATCCTAAAGGCTTGTTGTCACTTAATTGTCTAATTGCCATGGCCTGTCTGGCTGAAGAAAAGAGTACACTGGCTTACAGATCTACATATTTAGTTTACGATGGTTGTAAATGTGTATTCCTTAGCTGCTAATTATTCATTGTACATTAATATTTAATGACATTGTAAAAATACGCCATCATCAGAGAGCCATTGTTGATCGCACTACACTTTAGTGTAGCGTAGTGAAGTGTGATCACCCATGGGTCTCCCAACAATGAAAATATGTACACCTGAAAACAATTTTTGTAACAAATGAAGTAAATGTTTAAATTACCTTCTTACTATTTCAGAAAAGTTCTGAAAAAACTTTTTGGATTCGAGCTGGGTGATGATGTTATTGATAATTTGGTTGGCAGCAAGCAGTTTACTATTGAAAAAGTTTTGTTAGAATTAAAAAGTAGGATTGATAACAAGCTAAAAGAAGAGAGGATAAAACCGCCACCACCCCTCTCCTCATTTAGGGCCAAGGAAAGCGACCAACCAGAGGCCGACCAGCACATTGGTGAGTTGATATGTAAATTTAATGTAAGGCTCATACATAAAGGATCTTAGATGAGTGCTCATTTCATATTCAGATTTGTTTCAGATTTATGAAACATATCTTAAGACAATTTTATTATCATTATCCTTGGCAAGTAAGAAAACATTGTCCTCAAATTCTAACATCACAGTATTGTTTACTTATGCCTATTCATGGCATCTCAATAATTAATTTTTAGTTGTTTTCACACTAAATCCAACTTTCTGACTGGCACATACTACTATGAAGAAAAAATCTGAGAATGGCTCAAAAACTCAACGTAATCATGACACCACTATAGAGACGTCAATGTTGCATATTGATTTAGAAAAAAATAATCCACTGGGAAGAATTAAATCAATGGAATATTACGTTTAAACATGTTCCGTATCATTATGTAGTCTGAAATATTAATTATAAGCATTGATGTATCAATTTTTTAACTATATTCTATGCGGATTCACACAGTTTGCAAATAAAATTTCTTTCATACCCAGATGAAGTTAAAAATCAATGCTTCAATGAATTTTCATCCAATGAAAATCGCTGCAGGTTATACATATAACACTAGTGACATTAATATATAACATTGGGCATAGTTACTGGCTATCAGGAGGATTATTATTTATTTGACTTGCTTGATTGAGTGATTTGAGTAACACAGTGATATGTTCCAATCATGTATACAATGTATATATTCCCCTTATCTTTGGGCTAAGTGACTCAAGATATCATAAGTTAGTTGTAACACTAAGTTTCTCCGTTGTATTGAGTCACCGTGCAGCCACAGTTTCTGTAAATATCCATTTGTATTAAATATATAATGGTACAGCATTACTTCATGTATATCCTTCATACTTTATTCTTGAAATATTTTCTGGTGTCATCTTTCAGCTTTTTTCCAAATAGATTGCCATTAAATACAAGGTACAGATATATATAAATTGTCTTAATTAAGCATTTAGGCCTTTTAGAGATCTTAAAACGATGATAGTTATTTACACAGTCTTATTTATTTTATTTTTCAAATTAAGTATTGAAATTATATGATTAATTTTCACAATCAGGAACCAAAGGGAGAGGCAGAAAAGGAATGAAGCCACAATCCAAAGCGCCAATGTAAGTAACTGTATTGTTAGTTCAACACGCCTATACACATTATGCAGGTATTATTATTGTTTATTTTATAGAAAAATATTATACATATTCAAGCAATATTTGCATTTTTTTTTTTTTTTTTTAATCAACAGGTTTTATTTTATTCTCAGATTATGCTAGGTTTACACTATGTTCCGGGCAGCCACGGCAGCCCCGTTTAAGGCCACCGTGGACAAAACGTGGTGACCGCGAGACAACGTGAGACAACGCAGAAGAACGTGATAGACAAACGTGAGCGGTCGTGATTACCGTGTATGCCGTGCCAGATATTTAAACTGTTAGAAATTTGCCACGGCAGTCACGGTTCACAGGACGAAATAAAAGGGCATTCAAGTTCTGTGACATTCTGTTGTGTTTTTTCACGTTTTGCCAAGGTTGCTGCAGATTGACTGCATGTTTTGTGCTGATTTGTCCAGGTTTGTCAAGGTTTTAGTGGCAAGCCTAGGTTGATGATAACCATTTTGATGTGTTCTGTCAAGGCACATCACGGCTTGTAGCAGTTGAAAGCCCGAAGTAATACGGCGTGTTATGTCCTATTACGGTCTTACGTTGCAAGCAATATATGATAGAGTAACATTGCCTTGCCTGGTGCATTTTGCTACTTTTTGGAATTATTTGTTTTAATAGACAGAAATAGTCTTTATCAAACACATTTAAACTTTTTGGAATTATTTGTTTTAATAGACAGAAATAGTCATTATCAAACACATTTAAACCATCAAATTATACCAAACCTATTATTGTAAAAGGCAGATTAAGTGAGAACCATTACAGAAAAAAAATTGCGTAGAAACACTTGGCTATAATAATTATATATTTATACCAAATATATTTAAGATTTTCTTTTCTTTTAACACATTTTGTAATTAAAACGTGTTTGAAATGACGTTTTCGGCAATAAATATTGTTTCGTTTGCTCCAAAAAAGCCTGGAATCCGACTTTCATCCTTAGTAAGCCTTGGCGGACTGTGAAAAACGTATCAGAGCTTGATCAAAACGTGTAAAACGTAGCAGACCTCATCAAATCGTAACAGGCCAGGAGAGAACGTAGTGGTATCCTTAATAGACCGTGCAAAAGCCGTAGTGTACCTTTAACCTCCGGGAACTTTCCCCTGTATCCATGGTCCACCAGGTAATCCGTAAAAGACCGTGGCAAAACTTCACAAGACCTAGCTCAACTTGAATACAGAGACAAAAATAGCCAAAATTTCACGGCGCACCACGTTTCGGGGAAACGAGGCTACTGTGGTCGCCAGGTACATAGTTTAAACCCAGCATTAGTGCAGTGTTCAGTGTTTAACTTTTCTTTCCTTTGACATGATTGTTATAATTAAGGCTTGTCTTAATGTTGTTTAAGCATATTTAATTTTGGAAGTACATGTACATATTTTGACAGAATTCTTTTCTTTTTTCATTTTTGAAAAAGGTTTGCTAAAAAGAGTAAATGTATATTCCACACCATTAAAATTATATGCAGTCCTATGCTTTTTAAAAAGCAATATTTTACAAATTTTATTGATAATTGTATATGAAGTCATATTTTGTTAGTACAATTTTATGCATGTACTATATTTAAGATCCTTATATTTTCTGTCAAAATGTTTGGGGAAAAAAGTTACTTATGAATATCATTGTTACTAATAAATAGATGATAAATCCTGTGTTTTGTTAACACCAATTTCAGAGAATATCCCGCTCCGTTACCATTTGAACGAGTTTCTCAGAAGAGCTTGGGAAGGTAGAATAGTCTCCCTTACCTATTTCTGTTGTAGAAATTGTTTTCCTTTATCTTTTTCTTTTTGTCCAATATTGTTTTAAAATTGTATCATTTATTTTGTATATCCATATCACCTTATTGTTCTGTGAGGGAACAGTTTAATTCTTTCCTTGTTTTATTGTTTAGATAGTAAATAATATTGCTTTCTTGTTTTATAATTTGACGAGAATAACAAATGTGAAGAGATCTATCTGAAACATTGACTAACATTATCCTTCACTGTGTGCTTATTTGTGGACAGCAATTTGTAAGGAAACAGTAACTCTGTTATAACATGCTTTTCTGCCTAATATGTAAATGCTATACTTTTCCTAAGTATTCCCTTTACTTTTCTATTAATAATAATAGTAAAACGAGTCCAATATTATAAATGTTTGTGCCTGGGAATGTTGACTGGTCAACATTGAAATGCTTGTTGACTGCTGACATCATAATGATGCCACAATTCATTAGTTTTCGGTACTACTCAGCAACTTACGCTGAAGTGTGTACACCAATCACTTCACTCATTACTTCTCGGCATATGTCTGTATGTGGTGAAAAACAGACGGAACCAGACCGAAAATCATTTTGCTTTTATCAATATCATTCTGTTTTGCCAAATAGTTCATCATTCATTCACTAAGTTCACAAATTTATGAATTCATTCTATGTAATATTTCATTTCAAAACTAAAATAATTACATTCATTTCATTGGCTACCATACATTATAAATGCACATTTTGCAATGAAGGAGATTATTTCATACTGGATCAGATAGTGTTGTATGTATAACAGTGTCTGTCTGATCGTCCCCTCCCACTGTATCATATCTTAACTCCTTATGCTAATTACCTGTAGCACTTTGGATATTGCTGTTGCAGACTTTAAGTGGGATAGAGTTTAAAATGAAAAAGGGTTTTATTTTACACCATTTGAAACTCATAATAGCTCGACAAAGATCTTGATTAATTCGACTCAAAATACTTTACTTTTTTTATCCTGACTAAAGTAAATTTTCTTTTGGCTATTATCTCAAAGAGTTACCATGGTCATAATGACTTCTAGTTAAAGGAATTGACAAGATACATATATATATATATATATATATATATATATATATATATATATATACCCATGTTATAGATACAGATCCCTTTGACCTCATATTTTATCAAAAATATATTTGATATTATCAATCTCTTCTTGACTGTGTTAAGAATAATATTTGATGTTGAATTACAAATTTTATCCTTTACTGAATAGCACACATTACTAGAAAGGCTTATGAGTTTATCCAGTGAGATCAAGCCGACTGGTGTAGCCCTAGCTGTCCTTTGGTAATTAACGATTTACCTATTGATGTGTCAAATTTAAAAGAAGTCAACCCAACAACTCTGGCCGCCAACATATAACCCATTATTACATAGGTTCCTATCATTTTATTATCCTCTTGTCTAACACAGTGCCTTACATATTCTCCATTTTTCTTTCCTTTGTTTTGTTACACAGTTTGTATTATTTTTTATTACCTTCAAGTTGGTATTAACACTGGCTTTTTTTGTAAAATTTTGTTATCATCAAACAGAATTTTGTTTCTTTGTCATTTCAGATACGATGCATTTGTATGTAAATAAATGGCACAGATAATGGAAATAGTTTGAGCAGATCTCAAATTACTATATACATTAGATAGAGTACTAATGAAAATCACATAATTTGTATTAAAGATAATTATAAATGTTTATATTTCATTATTATCTAGGTAGATATTGACCATTTTATAGTTCTTTCATAGACATAATCAAGGTAAATTATTTAGGTTTTAGTTACATATATATATAGTAGTCTATAAATGTGTTAAATTTTTGTTTGATCAAGACTAATCTGTGAAGTAATGTCTGTTACAGAAGTGACCCAGTTGCCATGCCAGGGCCACCTCCTCGTCGACAACCTAACAGAAAAGACCGAGATTTAGCTCTCATGTACGAGGAAAAGCAGCAGGAATGCCTGGCCAAAGAGGAGACTATTTTGGTAGGTATTAATAAATGGGGGTGGTTTTGTAGTGTATGTAGGCAGTTTGATTTGAATGAGATTGAGTTGTATAGTAGGGACCAGTTCTTTTTTTATACTTTTAATATAGTTATTACCAAAAGTGCCTTTTTCAATACATTTGATGTTTCTACAATACAATATGTGAGAGGTAGGGTATAAAATATTAGTATTAATTAATTGTTAATTTAATTTATGGATTTTGTTCCAAAGTATGGTCTCTGTAATTAATGCATATAATTACTATGACAAAACAGATTTTCATCCAAACTTTGGGAATAATCAGGTTTTAATAAAAAGAAATTTATCTTCTTAATTGTTTTTCCTTTTCATATAGCTTAACTGTATCCTACATTTTGTAGGCGAATCGACGTATATGTTCTCACCAAATGATTTGATTTAAATCAAACAAATTAGCACTCACAGATTATGTGTCAAAAGTGATATATGAAGAAAAAGATATAGAGAATTCCTATATAAATATGTGTGTATTGTCAGTATGGATTATTATGTAAATACTATCTGCATTAGGGGTAGAATTTACATATGTATTTCTTTATACTAAAAGTCTAGAAAAAAAACTAGTTTTCAAGTATTTGTAATCTATTTAAAAAAATGCTTATTTTAGCAAAAGTCAAAAACTCACTGTCGGCAGGAAAATAACATATTAGCTTGTACTCAGTAGTGTTTATTACCATTGCATTGTAAAACAAATATTCATGATAAGTATTCATTTAAATACTCTTGTTGTTTTGTCTCCTGCACTTGTTTAAATCTTTTTGACACATCTCTATGTTTATAAATGACATGAAGCTGAAATACCCGTTCTGAAAGACAAAATGTATTTAATTAATAATAATTTATAATTAGACCATCTAGATCTGCATTAGGAATCTAAGTTCTATCTCTAAAATAAAAGTTTTGCAATGTTAAACCATGAACACAATGCAGGTTCATTTTTGTCTACTTCATGGTATAGAGATAATCAATAATTAATTTACTGCAATGACAATGCCATGAAAGATAATTGAAATAGGACCACCCTTGTAATGGAAATAGCCCTTCAATTGACATTCAGTATGCTCATCTTAATAGCTTTTAACATTTTTCAAAGTAAAGTGAAATATTAAAAGTACATGTAAGTGACTCTTTCGCAAAATGTTCTATGTAAATTAACTACAGTACTTCATAGCTTCATCTTGCTGTTTTGTTACATGACATATTGAGAGTTGACTACTGCCCATCATAATTATGGAAACACTGTAAGAAATATGATTACCCATGTTATGAGAATTTTCATTCCATATGACAATGTGTAGGTTTTAGAATACTAAGGAAGTGATGTAAAGGGAACTTTTAGGAATATTTTTCTAAAATTAAAAGCTGTTTTGGTCAAAGCTTTCTGAACATTCAAAATATTAAAACTGTATATAAGAAATCTGAAATACCGTAATTGAATTCTGCTGAGGACGATCAGATAACTGGTCCCTACTATTAACTTGGTCTAAATTGGATCTTGGTATCATGTTTTCCTATTTCTGCATGGTATAGCATGTTTTGATACATTTTTTCCAGCTTTTGACATAGTTGAATTGTTAATATATTGTGCTTAAATGTTTGTTTTTGCTAATTTGTCCTGTAGTTCAGGTTTAGTTAATACTGTTTTAGTGTCTATAACGCTTACATGTAATTAGACAGGATCATTAATAATTAACTTTTTCTGTTTGTTATTTGGGGTTTAAACCTCACAAATGGCTGGAAACATAATCATTGGTGTTAAAACCCACGGGAATAATTTGACACACACTACAAATGATTTGATAGGGCCTATCTAGATTGGGGAGCTAGTTTTGTATGTCTGATAATAAAGTCATTAAATTTGCATTATGCAGTTTAGTTGTATAGGGTGAATCAATACAAATAATATAAGTTATATGATCTATTTATGGATGTGGCATGGCAATTGCAGAAGCTAGGATATATACATACAATCTATACGCCTCTCCGGTAACACTTTATGGTCAAATATTTTGATACTTCTATTATCAAGCCATTTTTAGCTTTTCTTGGTTCAGTGCTTGCACACTTGATTTTTTGCTAAGTAGTATCGTTCAATTTTATTAACATTGATTATTGTTATGATAAACGTTTATTACTATACAAAAAAAGGACTTTCTAATTAAGCCTTGTCATTTCCTTTAACTTTACCAAATTTCGTCCCAAAGTGAGATTAAAATATCTTACTAATTATACAAATTACCCATGATATTGCCTTTTTCTAAGATTGTAATTGATACTAAGTCATTTGCTCACAACATTTGGTAAATGCATACTGTATATGTTAGTGAAAACTTTACCAGTAATACTATTCATTTATTGTCTTTGGAAATTTTATCTACAAAGATGTTGGTTTGCTGTATTCATATAACAAATTTCTAAGTTGTATGTAAGATATCTTAATTTCAATCAAAAGGTTACAGATACCAAAATACTGGTATGTTGGTCTAACAGATCTGGACTAGTTAGAGTTAGTTGGAAGTGTCAGATTGGAATGATACTGCTGTAAAACTCTAGGATTGTTTCTTGATTTGCCAAGGCGTCACAATAATTATCAGCTTTAAACCACTAGAGTTTTATAATTGAAACAGGATTGGTTTCTCGTTAATATCAAATCAGACACAAATGATTGATTTTGTATTCATTACCATAACCATTACTAAGCCAGCATCTAATACAAGGACATGAACTGTTATGGCTATTTTAGTATCATATAAAGAATACTAGGCTTAAGTTCAAAACTATCAATTACAAATGATTTCATCTTTCTTCTGGGTTCTCTCGTACTTGATTCCATCAAGTTCGTTTTTCTATCGGGACTAGTTTTTTTTGTGGTATGTTTTAGTTTTGAAATATGATTTACCTGAAAAGGGTTTATTATTCCTATCTTGTCTTATCGTTTAGTTGTATGAGGTTGAAAACACCTAATCTGTGTTGGTTTTTCAGCTTATCCTTCGAAACATATTTGTATTACAAGCCATAGGGTTCTTTATTTGATGACCTTGATGACCTTACCTGTTCATTTTACACTGCAACACCCTGTGTTATCATTGATGTCCATTTGGTTACATTGGAATTAACTTGTATTTTATAGATGTTGCAAGCTAAGACAAGCCGACTTGAGCATTTAATGCATCTAAAGGACTTACGATTAGAAGAGCTTCAGACACAAATAGAACATCTGCGGCCAACTGGTGGGATAAAATGAGTGACTATACTGGACTCGTCAACAGTGCTTCCCTAACCGTTCACATCATTCCATTAGTTCTGTGTCTATTCTATAGGGTAAAGTGTAATGTATGCATACCAGTGAACTCTTCAGTACTGAACAGAACATTTCAATGACACTGCAATACGTTTACCTATTGACCAATAGTCATTGTATGGACCAATCATGTCTCACTTTCTGTTGCATCATTATATATAATACAGTACATTTGGAGCTCTATCCCATTACACACTGTTACATTCTTATTGAAATACATATTTGTTCTTGTCAATGTTAAAATAATTATGCACAACTAATTGCTTCATTTTTTTGGCAACTGTGTTTTGCAAAATATTGCAACTAATTACAATTGATTTTGAGCATTGCAATAACGTAAAGAAAAATGTAATTATTTATTTTAATGTATAACTGGAAATCCTTGTGTAGAATCTTTCGCTCTAGAAGCTTTCATTTTTATGGTTGCTGTGAGACAAAGAATATGAAAATATCATTTTTTTATATATTGTCATTATTGCTTCATCCATTAACTACGAATTCTGTCCACGAAATTTTATCAAAACTCCTTACCACGATAAAAAGTACACACAAATATTCCTTGTTATACAGTAAACCAATTCAGCAATTATTTTGTCAACGTCATCATAAATTTTAAAACCAAATAATTCACCGCTTTGCAATGTGTTTTTTACTTACTGTTTGACACATTTTAACTTCATTTTTCATCCGTTTGTTTGTTTTTTCTAATTCTGCTTCTGTGCTTTGTTTTACTAAATACAATGGAAAGCTGACACTGTTTTAATGTAAATACATATGTATATCTGTACAAAAGTAATATGGATTGAAGAAGAACGATGGATTGATTAAGAATTTTTGATATAACGAGAATAATTTTTAACATGTAAAATATTTCAGGAATAAGAAGTAAATGATTTAATATTTTTGAGGATAAACTACATTGTAGTAGTTATTTTTTATTATATTTTATTACTTTTCATTCAGTGAATATCATCTATAGTGATTTATTAGAATGACGTGTATTTGCATTTACATAAATTTATCAATGTTTGATTTCTGTGATAAACAAGAAAATATAATATTTTACGTCTTTAATTTTATGATTTATTTATAGCATCAATAAGCTAACTGCATTATTGTGTAATTTTGTATTATAAATAGAGTTTTATTTCTTGGATTAATGATGTGTTATACAATGTATATTTAGATATATTCTTATGTTAGCTAGTAGTATGAACGGCATTCATCCTTATCATTGATCTGATATTAACGCAATTATTTATGAATAATGCACAATCGAAGTAAATTCCTGCACCAAGAAAATAATTGGCTATGTTACCTTTTTCGTTTTTCAAAGTATAATGAAGGTTTAAACCCTTTTTTTAACTTTGCAGAAAAGAATGTTTCTGCGTTCAGATAACTGCATCTTTAGTATATGTTATTTTCAAGACAGTGCTTAGTTGTGTATTTTGAAGACACCCATGCTATGTTAGTGTTCAGATGATATCGATGCTGTTTAGTTGAATAGTTTAAACTTCTTTAAATCCAGTTCAATTGTAATTGATTGTACGTACCTCATATTAAGCAGTTGCTTTTTCTTGTTCCACGATGAATTTTGTTTGTCCATCCATGACCCCCGATAGATTATTATTTAGCCTGTATGGATCCACGATCGATGATTTTTTATATTTATCCACGATAAATGGTTTTGTCTGTTTGATCCATAATAATGTTTTAACCACTCTTGATCAGCTATAGATTGTTTTGTCTGTAGATCCTGTCGAACAAAGTCCGTCATCTCGAAAACTTATCCTACCTGAAGGACTCTCGCATAACTCAACTACAGACGTGCATTGATGAGATAGAACGAAACCCGCGTTATTATTGAAGAAGTAAGATCATTCAACATCTGCATTGATATATAGATAAATCAAACGAAATATACCAGTGTGAAATTAAAGCCTACTTTGAAATTAATAAACACAGACAGAGCTTCCAAATTTGGATACCAGTAGCGACGCAGACGTCGATTGTAGAGTCTAGATACACAGTTACATAATACATGTATTCACCAATGTGTCATCGAGTATGCTTTAATCCAGTGTTTTTTCGTGACGTGGTGACCGTAATAATTTGCTTTCATATATATGTGTAAATTATATATTACTAAATACATAGTTTGATTGACTTAGCAAAGACTGCCGAAGAGTCATTGATAAAATACCATGCATGTACATGTATATAATGTAACATTTTCTTATATACTGTAATTATTCTGTTTATTCAGACAACTCCTTGAGTGTCCACAGTGACCTACCGTGTGGTGTAAACAGTTCGTGTTTGTTTTATATACTTTTTTGAGATTGAACGTGTTATGCAGAACTATATATCTATTCCATAAATTATTAGATTACATTCCAATTGGTTATTTGAGAGATTGTGATTTAGAGACCGAAATTTTATTTTTCAGTAGCTGTTGTTAAATTAATATAAAACAATGTATATGATTTTAGCGATGAGAATATATAATTGCAGCAGAGTTTGTACCACATATATTACATCTATAATTAATAACTTATTCTCCTTCAAAGCATATTTGAAATCAATCCATTATAAAATTTTCAATGATTCACTTGAATATATTCCGAATAATCGTTATAATTCTATCTAATTCTGTGCGATTTCAACTTTCATTTAGGACTCTTACATGACAAGGAATAAGCTGTTTGTCTCTACAGCAACCTAACTAAGTTAAATCAGCAGCTAAAAATCCAGCCCCATTGTCAGTGATACTTTCAGAATCCATATAACGTATTAAGTTAAATCAGCAGCTAAAAATCCAGCCCCATTGTCAGTGATACTTTCAGAATCCATCTAACGTATCAAACTGCGCATACTTAAACATTAACCATTTGTTTATCGAAAAAAGAATGAAAATATCTATTTCTATAAAATGCATTACAATACATGTTATGGCTGACATTTTATTTGTCAAAAATCAAGTGAAATCAAAATAAACGTCATTGATATTATGTTAAATATAAAAGTATATGTATATGCAGTTTAGCTGTATAAATAATTAGTCAATTCGATAACATGACGCTACCCAAATTGAAACACTTTTGAAATATGTGATACGGAATTTTCAGTTTACAATCTTAACCAACAATAACTTGTGAACAACAGCTATGGTGCTGAATAGTAAACGGTGACAATTTTTAGCTGTCGTTTTCTTTCCTACTGCTTATTATCTCTATCTAAACACGAAAATAATGAAATTGTGAAAAAGTCAGGGAAATGACGTCATGCGACAACCGTACAACACCAGATATTGTAAAGGAAGAAAACCAAAACAATTTAATTTGCTTCATGGGATATATTTGACAGATTTGTGACTTGTATAAACTAAAAAAATATTTGAACTTTCCTTCAATGATTTTTTGTGGTGTCTCGATATTTTTAATCAAACCATATTCATTTCAAAATATACGCACTGCTATCAAGTAAACACACAATGAAATTGAAACTGAAGGCATCTATTTGTGGAAAGTTAAGAGAAAAATCTGGATTCAAGCACACGTTTGAAAATTTTCTCAATTATCTTCTAAAAGTGTTTGATTTTGGGTAGCGTCACGTTAAATATTTCTCATATTTTCCACTTATAATGAAGATTGATGCAAATATTATTTAAACCAGAGATGTAGATAACGGTCTATCTAGGTCTATAATGTTTACAGTAAATGATAATGTATATATGTACAGTAGTTAGCAATTTTCTGCTTGTATTTGTGAACAACATGTAAGTGGATGGTTTTGTTATGTATACAGTCATTTGTAAAGCTACATTTGGTGTAAACAATAAAATTGAGAAGATATACATTTTTCGTGTTTTTTTTCCTTGAAGTACTTTGTTCCGTTCAACTTCATTTCCCAAGATATGATAATTAAGCTTTGGGATTTTAAACATGATACATAATGACTTCCCACAAAAGAAAAACGTTTTGAGTTGTAACATCGTAGATACAGGTAGAAAACTGCTTATGACCAATTATAAGTATTATTACATGTACACTATGTACTACTTGTTGAGGACTTAATTCTAACGCAGTTAGCTTTTAATCTAAATGGTGTAATTTGCACCTGGCATAGAGGATGTAAGGATTTTAGACATTGATATCATTATAATAGCTCGACCTTAATATATGTTCTTATAATGCAGATTGTTAGTGTAGTAAGAGCCAATATTTATAAATGGCGTGGCGTCCCTTGAAATTATCAAACATTCGGGTGACAAAAATAGACTTATGGTGTTTGCCCCTGTTGGAATTAGTAATGTTAAGTATACTTTTATTTCACTTTCCAGGTGCATTAAAACCGCCATCTGCATGACTGTCAAAATGGTCTCCTTTTGTATTCTGTCAAATAAAATCCGGTCAAACAGACACTCCTTGTACTTGCTACAGATGCATGTACTATAAAACATAATGACACAGTTATTTAGTGATATCAATATGTCTACACCATGTGGAATTTTTCCTAAATATTTTTCGCATAGATATTGTGTTTAAGTACACCGAAGTGTGATAAATAGACATACACTATCATAAGTTTAAACGGTGGCTATAACCTTAGTTTCATGATTTTTTAACTTAAAGCTTCCGCCTACACACTTCATAGAAATCTGATTCAAAATTGTTATAGTTTCCCTGACAACAGGTTCTCACTTCCTTTATTGTTTCTCTTAAAATTGTTTTCTCACCTCTTGTTACTGCTTCCTCGACAACCGTTTTCTCACCTCTTGTTACAGTTTCTCTGACAACCGTTTTCTCACCTCTTGCTACTGTTTCCCCGACAATGGTTTTATCACCTCTTGTTACTTTTCCCCGACAACCGTTTTTTCACCCCTTGTTACTGTTTCCCCGACAACCGTTTTCTCACCTCTTGTTACTGTTTCCCCGACAACCGTTTTCTCACCTCTTGTTACTGTTTCCCCGACAACCGTTTTCTCACCTCTTGTTACTGTTTCCCCGACAACCGTTTTCTCACCTCTTGTTACTGTTTCCCCGACAACCGTTTTCTCACCTCTTGTTACTGTTTCCCCGACAACCGCTTCCTCACCTCTTGTTACTGTTTCTCTGACAACCGCTTTCGGAGCCTTCCTCACTCTATGTTACTATTTTTTCTGACAACCGTTTTCTAACCCCATGTTACTGTTTAACCCAACAACCGTTTTATCACCCCTTGGTACTATTTTTTCTGACAACCGTTTTATCACCCCTTGTCACTGTTTCTCCGACAACCGCTTCCTCACCTCTTGTTACTGTTTCTCTGACAGCCGCTTTCTCACTCACTGTTACTGATTTTTTCTGACAACCGCTTTCTCACTCACTGTTACTGATTTTTTCTGACAATGGCTTTCTCACTCATTGTTACGTTTTTTTTTCTGACAATGTTTGTAGCTTCTCTAAAACTACCTTTCCAACCCTCAATACTATTTGTATTGCTACCATATCAACACGTTTTTAAAAATACTTGGTAATATCATAAAACTTCAAAGGATTTGTTTTACAAAAAGATAATTTTGTACATTACATACAATATTAAAGCGGGTTTTGAAATGAAACGAACATTATTAATGATACTTTTTGACAAATATTCACCGTTAAAGGGTTGCGGTTAATAGGTCAGGATAATGTCTGATGACACACCTTGTTAAGTTTCATCCAAATCATCCTTCCAGTGGGGGTACCTTTAGATTGTACATATCTATTCTTCAGTAAAGACAACCACTACTTGTGCGGTGTAGTCTCGCCTCGCGGACAACTGGGTGACGCCGACACAATGGCTGTACTCTGTATTATAACAATGGGGACGTCACATGGTTTAATGATCTATTGTAGCGTTGGATTGTTACGCTACATGATTGTTATTTTGTTATTTAGTATAAATCTATTATTTGACATTCCTTTGTAATGACATTATACGGTCGCTAATGTGTTTTTGATCTTTGTCTTATATCTAAACATACATGTAAATATATCAGATATACCCAAGTGGCCACTGACCCAAACCCCTCCACAGCATAGGAGACCCACTGATGGACATTATAATACGACTAAAGGGTGCATCACACACCATAATATATAATTATATATAAGTGGTTTCCCCCCTTTTCCTGTATTTCCCTTACGTTAAGACAATGTGACGTTTTGGAGTTGTAGTAAATTTCTGCCGACATATGAATGTCATTAGCTCGCCTATTCGAAGAATAGGGGGAGCTAATGTTGTCACACCGGCGTCGGCGTCGGCGTCGGCGTCAGCGTTGGGGTTCCATTTCACGTTAAAGTTTTTGAGCAAGTTTCTGTTTCGTCAATTGTTTAAGCTTAAGTCATCATAAATGTTTATGATTTTATTTTCCTAATGTGTATGGATGCTGAACGTGATAATACAACCAATTTGGGGCCCTTTAGGGGGTTTTTGAGTCTGTTAATTTGTCATATTTCTATGTTAAAGTTTTTGAGCAAGTTTCTATTTTGTCAATTGTTTAAGCATAAGTCATCATAAATGTTTATGATTTTATTTTCCTAATGTGTATGGATGCTGAACGTGATAATACAACCAATTTGGGGCCCTTTAGGGGGTTTTTGAGTCTGTTAATTTGTCATATTTCCATGTTTCAATAGTAAATACTTGAACATCAACTTCTCTGAATAGGCGAGATTTGCTGTTCTCCAACAGCTCTTGTTTTTCTTTTCCCGGTTCTCAAATTCCCAGTCGTTATGGTGTATCCCCTTACATTTAATTGCCGTCCAAGACCAAATCATAGATTCGATTTAGCCTTAATTTATCATCGGTAGGACGGGAGCCACATCTGGTAATCAAACATTGAGTTGTGGGTTTGGATATTGAACATTTGTTTCGTGATATTACCGTAAGCATATGTTGAAAACAGGATTTATTACGGATTTGTATCCCCCTCCATTGAGTTACTGTACCATTTATAACAGACTTGCCGTACGAGATTTATTACGGATTTGTATCCCCCTCCATTGAGTTACTGTACCATTTATAACAGACTTGCCGTACGAGATTTATTACAGATTTGTATCCCCCTCCATTGAGTTACTGTACCATTTATAACAGACTTGCCGTACGAGATTTATTACAGATATGTATCCCCCCATTGAGTTACCGTACCATTTATAACAGACTTGCCGTATGTAGGTATCCACTGGAGTGACGGTATCACATGCAGATTGTCACGACTGTTCAATGACCAAAATATTTAGTACGTAATTCTCTCTACAGTAGAGATGATTCTGCGAATCTTTAAATCCCATCTTCTAAATCTATTAGAGGTTTTACTTCTTCCAGGTAAGTGTTTTAATTTTTATTTTTCATATATTAAAAAGATAAATAAATATTCTAAACTGTGTCTAATTGTGATTTATGACCATGAACACGCTAATGAGCCTCGTGATTTATAATTAATAAATTGATTGACATGGCACAGGTAAGTATGTCATGTCGTTCTTTAAGTGTTTACGGGTATTGTTGATTGAATCATAACAAAAATTATCGACAATATTCATTAATAACGACTTTATTACTTTGATAAATGTTCGGTTTATATTTAGAATTCTTAAAGCTCTCTTATGAAGTTCTCTTATGATACCCTTTATTTCACATGTCACTAATTATAATATAAAGTAACGGCACGTCTGTAAACAACAACATTGAACATATCATGAGAGAACGGGCTCTGAAGATTGCAGTTTATACTTGTGACACCTTATTGTCAATATGATTACGTGTGTTTGTAAAGCATGAGTGATACATGAACATTGATATTGAATAAAAATATAGGTTTCATATCAAAATAATATTTATTATCAACAGAAATCAATTGTCGCATACCCTTTTGTAAAAACATGAATCAAAATAACCCCGACATTGACTCTGATAGCGACAATGTAGTCTTCCCTATTGCAACCACAGACACTTCAGAGTTCCGTTTTTGTCCCAAATTTACGGTATCAGATTTGATAGGAAATCTTAAGGTAAGCCCAGTCAATTCAGAACATATGTTAGCTTTAAACATACAAATAGTTTTATTATAGATTTATTCATATTATTATGTAGTAAATGTAAATTGAATTGTGTAACTTGTATTATCTTAGTAATCACTAATATGTTGATTGCATTTAGTAGGAGACGACTTTTTCAGTTGAAATGACTTGCCTGATCTTTTTGTGTTTCTTTATACACAAAATATGATTAAAGTCTAAATACACGACAGAATGTCCGTACGCACCCAACAAACAAATTGTGTCAGTGCGAATGCCTTTATTTTTAATTGACGTTGCACGAAACAGCTGTATACACTTAGATGTATAATACATGGTATTATCGCGTGTGTCTTTTGCACAATGATGCACAAATGTGATTTGAACGGCCACAAACAAGTACCGAAAATATTAAAGTCTATTTAGACCACAAAGCAATTAATTGCAACTTTAGCTTAATGATACCGTTTTCAAAACTATAATGAGATTTTCATAAGTTTTTCATTGTAAAACCCAAAATGATACGCTTAATCATACGAGGTCTATGATACACAGGTATCTACACTTCTTTGATGTCCGATATATGCCATACATATAGAGAATAATAGACCTAACCTAAGTAATGATTATGTTTACAGGTCTGTGCATCGCTCGTGAGCCTGAGCAAAGCAGTGATGCAAGGTAAGTTTGTGGTTAATGGTATCCTTATTGTAGTAACACTGCTACATTGTAACTCTATAATAAAATTCTGTTTTGCGATATAGTTTCAAGTGCTACATAATAGAAAATCACCCTGCGAACTCTAAGGCCAGTTTATAAAATTAGTCAATGCAATAAAAGTACAGTGTATTTAACGTTTTTGATGCTTTGTGTTATGTTGCAGTGCTGGGTGGGTTGTTGGCGTTGTCATTGGTAGTATGGTATTCGTCGTCATGGTTATCATCATCATCGTCTGCTGTGTGTGTAAGAAGGCTGCTAGTAAAGGAATGGTGGTATTGCCTAAGGAACACTATGATCGAGATATTCACGGCCTGAGTAAGTATATTTAATAATCTTTAAGGTTTCTAAAATGGGATCACATGTTTATTATCGATACTAATAAGTCTTATATGCCAAAGATTCTAGTTGTCTCTTTGAATCTTCTGTAATATCTTTGATTGAGTTTCTAATTGACAACAAAATTGAGTATTTTCATCGTTGAATACTATCTTGATTAATTCCTTTCCTTGGTATATTTTAATCACAGCAATGTTAAGATAGTGTTTATTATAAATTTAATTTATAAATTATGCATATCCTTTTCACTGCATTCAGTAGTCAAATATAAGATAAGAAATTCATATAGGACAAATCGTAGAAAATGTTTAACCCATCCACATTGTATGTATGATTGTGTTGTACAGATAAGAGTGTGTACCACGTGGGTCACTACCACCATCCTCATCACCCTCACCATGGACACAGCAGTGGTGTTCACTATGACCACGATGGACATCCCATTGGTGTGTCTCCTGGACAACACACACAGTCACAAACACAAGGAAACGTCCCGATTCCTTCAATTTCCGTGTCCCAACCTTCTCCGGAAGTATCTATGGATCCACAACAGGAAACTTAGCAACGGCTGAAATATCTCCAGCAGTTAACACGTGGCATAGGGTGAAATGAGGGGTCTCTGTTCAACATATCAACATTTTCCTCTTAAAGAAGCCATATGTTGATATTTTTGTTACAATCATTTATGTCAATGAAATGCAAATATGAAATTGGATTGTTTTGTGTACATGTAATATTCGTACGGGTACATAAATACACAACGGCAGTGTTTGTTATTTATAATTTCATACACAGTGAGTATTATATACTTCTTTAAGGTAAAGAGTGATATGCAAATCAGGCATTGTTTTCCATTGTTGTGTGATAGTCGTATTCATTACAATGTATCTTTTTGTCGGAGGGAGACATTTTACATTTTGTTGCCATTACATTATGGATTTTTAATAATGTTATGTTATAAATATACAGCTTAAAATGCAGGGTGTTACTTTTTGCAAGTACTGATCAATGAGTAAATGTGTGATCTCTATATAACGTCGTAAATAAATTGATTATATGTACAATGAAAACGATGATAATGTGATCAATGTAATAATTAACTTTAATCGTTTGATATTACTGATGGTGTATTGAATGCATATACTATGAACTCTATTGCCACTTAAAAAATGAATTCCTACCGCTTATATCCTTTGTTTAGTAAAATATGTTTTAGAAATGAAGACTATATACATTATTACACAACGCTTATTCTTCTTGTGTCAGATAAACGTTTTCATAACGTCATAGTTAGAACCAGAATTATGTTTTGAAAGACCCGATGTAGGAAACAATACTAAGGGCGATGATCGATCTATTATCAACACAAAACTGTAAGTATAACATATGGATATTTGGTGGTGTTGTTTATTATGCGGGGTTATTTTTATATACTACTTGTTATCAGAAATGAACAGAAATATTGTCAAAGCCGACAGTAGATTTTCATACCGGAAATAAATGTAATAGAAATGCATGTATGTATAACTTGTATTTGGCGGATATAGCACCTTACAAACATACACAAAATATTCTATATATATGAGTATTGAAATTGAATCACTCAAGTCAAAGAGACAAAACAATGTTTAACCATTTTCATGATATGTTTTTACTTCACGACCGTAAAATTACAAAACTATGTCTATGTCTGAATCATTGTGAAAAATGATAGGTCAGTACTAAATGCCTCTTGTCGAATACTACCCTCCTCCCTTCCGGCTAGATACGGATCTACTCAACAAACCCATGTACCTGTCTTGGTAGTATTGTATGTAACATCGATATACAGCTGTGCTAATTCTTAGTTCTGCTGCCCTTGATATGTTTTCCGATTGTGATCCACTAGATATCACCTGAATTGACCTAGAATTGCATTTTAATGTAGTTAATGAAACAAAAAGTTCCTTTACTGGAACTTCTGATTAATAATGTTCTTTTTCATCATTTTAAGGCCTTTCTGTAGTATCTTACTTATGACATTTACAGATGTTTTTTTGGGATTAACTGTTTAATCATACCAAATAATATATATTGAGTATTCAATGATTTACATAGTTAGTGGAATGTTTTGAAATATTGCAGACTAATATTCCTTCGTCTTTTATTTTTTTCAAATATAAAATTTGGGCTATCATCATAGCCAAACAGTTTACAGTCCGTTCGGACTAGTTCTCTTATACTGATAACATCTCGTAAAGGTACGAGGCTATATGCCTCTACGACCGCCTCATGTTTCTGATTGTTCACTGCGGCTTTATCGGTTATTGTTTTAATAGCATCACTTACAGCTTTCTGGAAGCGCTCAAGATTCATATCTGGAACATCTGACTTACTAAACGGGAAATGTGAATATTTCGATACAATTCCCTGAATCTGAAGGCCAATCCAAGTTCGCTTCATCCCTTCCATAAATGATACGCATTTCTCTATACCCGATTTCATACCAAATAGCCTCTTAGAATAAAACATCGCCCTATCATAAGCTGTCTCAGATTCAAAGTCGCCAAATGTCACGTTGGTATCGTATATATTGTTCCATGTGTCCATTAACGTTTTAAAGTCGTCCTTAAACGTCTCCATTTTGCCAATGAAGTCGTACGGAATATCACATGGTCGGCAGTGATCATTGATAGAAGTGAAATGACGATTTGTATGTTCACCAATGTGCTCAACGTATACCACATATCGTAAGAAATCCGGAAAAGACAGGTTATGTCCGCATTTAATATCCGTTCCATGTTGAATTTTATATGCATACCTTCCCACTGTAGACCAGAATAGCGTGTTTGGCATCAAGAACTTATCAACATAGCCTGAAACGAGTTTCCCATATGGTTCTCGGACAAACATAAACTTAAAAGATTTAATAATAGAATAATGCATGTCAGTGTAGCTGATATGGGGTAGGTCGGACACCAAGGTAAGTTTTCGAGCAATTAGTTGTTCTCTTACGAAATTATTCTTCTCTTTCTCCAATATTCTCTGCATATGATTCTTTTCAAGTTGCTGTAGAAATGATACAATAAACTTGGAGCCGATTTTCTCTACTCGACAGACGAACACATTGTGGTTTCTGTCTAGAAGGAAGTTTCGTTTCGCGTTCTGGTCACTGGATCCTTCCAAGTAAGAATGAGAATACTTTAGATTGTCGCAAGCCAAGGCTAGCTGTTGCTTCCGTTTTTCGTGAATGCTATCAAAATGGTACATTGTTTCCTTTAAAAGAATACAATAACAGTTATCGAAACATTTAATTATTTTCTCATTTTTCAGAATAATGTGTGCCATAATTGAAAACAGTATATGCATACTCAACGAGTATATCAAATGAATTGGCTTTGTTATAAGAATAATAAACAAAAGATACAGGATTAAACATATTCATTTATAATCTTAAACTTTCCAGATATACCAATGCTTATCTATATTGTGTCAAACTATATGCCATCATTGTCATGCGTGTTTACTGCTACTTGTTTAATTTCGTGATCTAATGTTTTGAAGTTATGCGCTGCGGTTAATGTTAGCTTGACATCCCGTGTTTTTGTTCATGTGTACATGTACTATGGGACTTTTGAAAATACATAAATTCGCGAGGAAGGGCATTTGGCAAATTTGATGGAATCAGAAAAATTAGTGAATTTAAACCCCCGCAAATATTAGATGGTCAAAACTGGGCAGCGTAAACAGATCTTGACCGTCGTTTTGAATATCTCACTCAGACTTACCGCGTTTGACTTGATTTCTGTATCAGGATGCCGTCTCCACGACTCACGATATACCTTTGTGGTGAACGGATGTGACGTTAGCGTCAACAGCGACCCTGTATGATATACGGAAATGGTTGAGAGACAATGTCAAAGAATATTTAAAATTCTAGGTACTGCTGAAGACAAATCAAATGGCAGAATTTTCGACCAGTTAAGACACATGTAACTTTAATGATTATATGTATACGCAATAGTTACAGTTTATATATAGATATTCTATACCTTACATGTTGTTGTTATGACGGTATAATTCGTGTAGTGCGTTATCGTATATCTACACCACATATTTTACTGCAACGTTTTATTTAGAAACAATATTGCATTGCTTTAATTTAAATATGATATATTCAACATTTCGACCATGCAGTTCAAATCATAAATAGATTTCAATATAATTCTTCAATTTTTTAAATAAGTTTACATTACCTCTGAGGTAAAAACAACATGCACTCACTACCAGAAGAAGTGTCACCAACAAGTGAGATGCTGAGGCATGCATACACCATTGTCTACGGAACGCCAACATCTTGAGGTATTTTCGCTCTAATGAAACATTTTCCTGCAGTCTTATGTATGATTTTGTACTCGTGTCTGATGCGTAATTCAATCATAACAAACGTTTATCCAATCAATTTGTTAATTGTGTCACACCCTTTTTAAATCATAAATAGAATAATGTTACAGCTGTCACTCATATTGACTATTTTGTTAAAGGCAGGGTACGCGTTTTACCTAGTAGTTTTCAAGAAGTTCAATATTTGTAAACAAAAAGTTAAACTGGTGTCATGTAACCACAAAACAAAAACATCTATCTACACACCTGGTTAATTTGTTTGTCGATATCATAAATACAAGTATTGTGCTGATTTCAAATAATTTCATTGACCTAAAGAAAATGGGATAAGATAGCAGCCATTGCCTATATAGATAGATTGTGATGATATCGACTGCTGGTCGTCGTGAGCGTAAACTGTGTATAGAAAACAAAAAAATCTCATAGAAACAAATCTATTTAAATTTTATCATATAATGGTGAATATTACTTTGTTGATCTTCAGTAAAAAGATCTCATGCCGAATTAATGGTTCATTTGAGCTGTATGTTTGGTGTAGATGGTCTAAATTACAGCTTTCTCGTTTCTTTCCTTTACAAATTTTTAAAACATGGCTTTTAAGTTAAAATTGTTTATTTTTGGTTGAATTATAATGTCATCGATGAACATGGAAAGACATTCTGTGGCAGTTGTCTCCCATAGACCAACATATCATAGCTAAATGCTCTGAGGAGTGTTTGATAATAGGCCATGGGCTTGAAGGGTCCACATGCAACACCACCACCCCTCAAAAACCTCCCAATCAATATTCTTCTGAACCCTTATGACCCATAGATCACAATTAAAAATTTTAACATTGCATAAGTTGGTATAAACTTCCGGTTATGACGTCATCAAGATAGCCGCCATCTCGAATTTCAATTAAAAGTGAAAAATAGTCATAACATGGACATTTTTCGACTTAATTAGAAAAATGAGGTATCAAACTGAACAACAAGTACATATAAGGACCAAATAATCCAATATATTTATTGATTTCTACGCAGAAAATAAAAAAAAAATGATTAAAGCTCAAAAATAGTAATTTTTTAGCAATTTTTTTTCATATTTGGTTTGACGCAGCAAAACTGTTTCCCAACAGCAAAGTATTATTCGTAATTTGTATTATCATTTTTTCCAAAGCGCTGACACTAACAAATTTCAATTTAAAGTGGGTTTCATAATTTCTTATATATCATTCATTTTTCATGTTCGAAATTTTGTAGACTAGTATACGTAGCGTCCCAAAATGAATTATTACAGCATTACCGCAATTGGTAGAGTATCAAATTAAAATTTAAGTGAGCCTGTGTTTCCATGAATATCAGGAAAACTCACCAGAGTGTCGTTTTCGATGAGCTAATGAGCTGATGTGATATTACATTACTGGTTTACCACCGTGGTTCTAACTTGTCAACCGTCCGTGGTCATAGTTAACACTCCTGTTTCCAACCCAGTGATTCACATATCGTATATGATGTTCCAGACTTACCTGGAATGGTGAAAAAGACACCAGATCCACATTCTTCGAAGGGTTGAGTTGATTCTCTTTAATTCGTATGAAGCACAATTCCTCATTCTTGTGAACCCTCAGCAATTATAGATAACACATGTTAATTCTTTGAGGTCATAAATGAGGTGTGCAGTGAAGTTTCACTATTTGCCAAGTCTGGAAAGCACTGTATATATATATAGAGAGAGAACCTTTTCTGGAGAATCTTCAATTGTGTATCCAAGCATCACCAGCTGTGACACCACCAGCATCTTCAAGGGATTGGGAAAACTTAGAGCAATGTAGAGTTTCCAGAAACTCAATAGTTCGCTGCAAGTGCTAGGCTTTGCGAAGGATAAAATATTTAACATCTAAGACATCATTAATGACGTCGAGGAAATTACCTGCGCCATCTATGGTTGCACGAGGGACCACAAGTTTGATCACATCGGCGAATTTGATACTGATATCTCGATTTCTCTGATTTAAACTACATGTTCTAGTTACCAGACATGACGAGTCACCCCAGTTGATAGAGCGGTGCGGGGAGAAAGCATGCACAATGATAAAGATAATAATTGAGAACTAGTGAAAGAAATATATGATACTGTAGTAACAATCTGATATTTTGCTTATGCTATACATAGAAAATAAACAATGGATGTGTTCATGTTCACAGACACAAAACATTTTGGAAACCGTTAATGTTATTAACGGAAACACAGGCTTTGGTTAGGTTAACCAACCACAGGCTTTGGTTAGGTGTTTTGTTACGCTATGAGTAGGTGTTGAGCGGTAATAATTGTTTTTGAGATGTTGCTCGTCTACAAAATTTCAAACATGAAAATAGTTTATGTAGGGAATGTTGAAGTCAGGTAACTCTGACTTGTCCCATGTAGATATTCTGTCAACTTTACTTTCATTTTTTCCTACTTATAAATCGTCAATAGTCAATGTTCTATTGAAGGAAATTATAATACACCTGGAAACTGTAGCGGTTTTGATAATAACAATCTTTAACAAACATAATGCATATTGTATACGCATCCGGTGATGTTTTGTAAACTTAATGATGGTATAATAATAATTCTTTGCTGCATCACTATATATTTTATTGGTTTTTTTATTTATATGATATGTCAAATTACTCATTGGGAAACATTTTAGCTGCGTCAAGCCAAACATGAAAAAGTTTGCTAAAACATTACCATTTTTGAGCTTAAAATCTTATTTTTTCGTTCACTGCTTACAAATCCCTACATATATGGGATTATTTGGTCTTGATATGTATTTGTTGTTCTGTGCTGGTCATTATGATACCACTTTTGTCTACTTTCGGTGAAAAAGTCAATGTTATGACTGTATTTTTCACTTTTTAGTAAAATTCGAAATTGCGGCCGACTGGATGACATCAAAACCAGATGTTCATCTCAACAAATGCAATGTTAACATTTGTTTTTGTCGTTGTTGTTGTTTTTACTGAATAATAAGAGGTCAGATGATTTATTAGAAATAATAGTTTGTTGTTGGGCAACATTTTAGCTGCGTCAAGACAAATATGAAACATTTGCTAAAATATTACTATTTTTGAGCTTAAAATCCTATTTATTTTCATTTCCTGCGTAGAAATCATTCCATGTATAGCATTATCTGGTTATAATATTTGTATGTTGTTCTATTATGATCATTTTGATACCTCATTTGTCTAATGCGGTCGAAAAATATCCATGTAATCACTTTTTTCACGTTTTACTGAAATTTGAGATGGCGGCCATCTTGATGATGTCATAACCGGAAGTTCATCCGAACTTATGCAATGTTAACATTTTGATTGTGATCAGTGGGTCATTCGGGTTCAGACAAAAATATTGGTTCGGAATTTTGCGTGGATTGGGGGGGGGGGGGGGGTGCATGTGGGACCATCCTAGCCCATGGCCTATAATCTTAAAAGAAACAAACATCTTTAAATATTAATAATAGATAATAATAGAAAATAAACTTATGGAAGTAAGTTATGCTAGTTTTATATTGCGGAACAATAGCTTGAAGAAGGCGTATTATTTTTTTTATCTAACGCTTTACAATTGGCAAAATAATTAATTTTGCTTTTGTCAAAGTACAACTGTCACCTTTCTTTCCTTTTCTTTTGACAAAACTATGCATGCTATAAATTATTTTGCTGAATGCTATAATCATGATTTGCAGTTAGATTACATGATATATTGTTATATTTAGTCAAATATGGTATCATTCATGAATTTCATGTTTTAAACAATGTTATTTGTTTTTTAGTTTTCATATGCTGATATTTGATATATGCAGATCGAACGATGCTATACATTCAAGTAAATAGATAGAATGGGTAAAGCAGTAACTTTCTGGTTTTTAATAAAGCAGAGTAGTGTCCTAAACGGCCAATACGAAAGGATATGAAATAATAACATTTAGTAAATTAATTGTGTTGATATAGTTTCACATAGCCTAGTGCTTCTAAACAAGAGTTATGTCTCTTTCATTAGAAATGTATATTCGGATGTTTGTGATATATAACAAATGATTCTGAAGATTAGACTACATCAATAAAAGGTTTTGATATTGGAACTGGATACAACCATATTTATGGCAATATATGTGTTAAACATTTGTGTACAAATGTATTCTTTGGTATACGGTAGTTACTGGAATATATATGTACTGCAGTTACTAGAATATAATAATGTATGTACTGTACAGTAGTAACTGATATAGAATGTGTGTACTGTAGTTACTGGTATATAATGTGTGTACTGTAGTTACTGGTATAGAATGTGTGTAATGTAGTTACTGGTATAGAATGTGTGTACTGTAGTTACTGGTATAGAATGTGTGTACTGTAGTTACTGGTATAGAATGTGTGTACTGTAGTTACTGGTATAGAATGTGTGTACTGTAGTTACTGGTATAGAATGTGTGTACTGTAGTTACTGGTATAGAATGTGTGTACTGTAGTTACTGGTATAGAATGTGTGTACTGTAGTTACTGGTATAGAATGTGTGTAATGTAGTTACTGATATAGAATGTGTGTGTACTGTAGTTACTGGTATAGAATGTGTGTAATGTAGTTACTGATATAGAATGTGTGTACTGTAGTTACTGTTATAAAATATATGTGCTGTAGTTACTGGTATAGAATGTGTGTACTGTAGTTACTGGTATAAAATGGATGTACAGTAATTACTGGTATAGAGTGTGTGTACTGTAGTAACTGTTATAAAATATATGTGCTGTAGTTACTGGTATAGAATGTGTGTATTGTAGTTACTGGTATAGAATGTGTGTAATGTAGTTACTGTTATAGAATGTGTGTACAGTAATTACCGGTATAGAATGTGTGTGTACTGTAGTAACTGATATAGAATATGTGTGTACTGTAGTTACTGATATAGAATATGTGTGTACTGTAGTTACTGGTATAGAATGTGTGTAATGTAGTTACTGGTATAGAATGTGTGTAATGTAGTTACTGGTATAGAATGTGTGTACAGTAGTAACTGATATAGAATGTGTGTAATGTAGTTACTGCTATAGAATGTGTGTAATGTAGTAACTGATATAGAATGTGTGTACAGTAGTAACTGATATAGAATGCGTGTGTACTGTAGTTACTGATATAGAATGTGTGTACTGTAATTACTGGTATAGAATGTGTGTATTATAGTTACTGATATAGAATGTGTGTACTGTAGTTACTTGTATAGAATGTGTGTACTGTAGTTACTGGTATATAATGTATGTACAGTAGTAACTGATATAGAATGTGTGTACTGTAGTTACTGGTATAGAATGTGTGTACTGTAGTTACTGGTATAGAATGTGTATACTGTAGTTACTGGTATAGAATGTGTGTACTGTAGTTACTGATATAGAAGGTGTGTACAGTAGTAACTGATATAGAATGTGTGTACTGTAGTTACTGGTATATAATGTGTGTACAGTAGTAACTGATATAGAATGTGTGTACTGTAGTTACTGGTATAGAATGTGGGTAATGTAGTTACTGATATAGAATGTGTGTACTGTATTTACTGGTATGATGTGTGTACTGTATTACTGGTATAGAATGCGTGTACTGTAGTTACTGGTATAGAATGTGTGTAATGTAGTTACTGGTATAGAATGTGTGTAATGTAGTTACTGGTATAGAATGTATGTACAGTAGTAACTGATATAGAATGTGTGTACTGTAGTTACTGGTATAGAATGTGTGTACTGTAGTTACTGGTATAGAATGTGTGTACTGTAGTTACTGGTATAGAATGTGTGTACTGTAGTTACTGATATAGAATGTGTGTACTGTAGTTACTGATATAGAATGTGTGTACTGTAGTTACTGGTATAGAATGTGTGTAATGTAGTTACTGGTATAGAATGTGTGTACCGTAGTTACTGGTATAGAATATGTGTACTGTAGTTACTGGTATAGAATGTGTGTACCGTAGTTACTGGTATAGAATGTATGTACAGTAGTAACTGATGAAGAATGTGTGTACCGTAGTTACTGGTATAGAATGTGTGTACAGTAGTTACTGGTATAGAATGTGTGTAATGTAGTTACTGGTATAGAATGTGTGTACCGTAGTTACTGGTATAGAATGTGTGTAATGTAGTTACTGGTATAGAATGTGTGTACAGTAGTTACTGGTATAGAATGTGTGTATGTAGTTACTGGTATAGAATGTGTGCAATGTAGTTACTGGTATAGAATGTGTGTACCGTAGTTACTGGTATAGAATGTATGTACAGTAGTAACTGATATAGAATGTGTGTACTGTAGTTACTGGTATAGAATGTGTGTACCGTAGTTACTGGTATAGAATGTGTGTAATGTAGTTACTGGTATAGAATGTGTGTAATGTAGTTACTGGAATATAATGTGTGTAATGTAGTTACTGGTGTAGAATGTGTGTACTGTAGTTACTGGTATAGAATGTGTGTAATGTAGTTACTGGTATAGAATGTGTGTAATGTAGTTACTGGTATAGAATGTGTGTAATGTAGTTACTGGTGTAGAATGTGTGTACTGTAGTTACTGGTATAGAATGTGTGTAATGTAGTTACTGGTATAGAATGTGTGTAATGTAGTTACTGGTATAGAATGTGTGTAATGTAGTTACTGGTATAGAATGTGTGTACTGTAGTTACTGGTATAGAATGTGTGTACTGTAGTTACTGGTATAGAATGTGTGTAATGTAGTTACTGGTATAGAATGTGTGTAATGTAGTTACTGGTATAGAATGTGTGTACTGTAGTTACTGGTATAGAATGTGTGTACTGTAGTTACTGGTATAGAATGTGTGTACTGTAGTTACTGATATAGAATGTGTGTACTGTAGTTACTGGTATAGAATGTGTGTACTGTAGTTACTGGTATAGAATATATGTACTGTAGTTTTATGTATGGAATGTGTGTACTGTAGTTACTTGTATAGAATATATATTGTTGTTACTGCTATAAAATGTGTTTTCTTGTATAGGGCGAGTTGGGTTCTGGAATGATGGTAGTTTTGATACCAGTAAATATTTAGTACTGCAATTACTGGTATAGTATGTTTGCACTATAATCACTCACATACATATGCATAATTAGCTGCGAATCACAAAGTACTTCTTTTGATTGAAAAGGTATTTTGTTCACGCTTTCTGTAGCATTTTGCATAAAGTAATATATTTTTCTATCATTGATACCAGCCGTTTAATTCTCAGATACTCACAGTACTACATTTTGCCTCCCTAATTACCAACGATGTATGCCCCTCCCCATCTAATGAATGCCAGAAAATCTCTACGTGTCAGTCATGTAGGACTGGTTTTGGAAGTGGATTAATTTACGAATGACCAGTAAATTCTGATTGGTTCTGACAATGCTAATGACCAATTTCCTCCTTTCGAACAACTGGACATGGGTGTTGGTGTGGGAAATTTTCTGTTCTATTACTACAAATTATTTATATTTTGAAATGATAAAAAGGAAAATTATGTCTACAGGTCAAAGTGAGTCATGCAGTGAGTTTTATTGGGCGTTGGATCCCGCGGTAAAGGGGTAAAGGGATAGCAAGACGATTTCACAAGAGTTTTACCATCGAGGGCAGGTTCGAACATTATGTGGGACAGTTGCCAGTACTGACCGTAGATCGGTAGTTTTAGCCGACTTTAGATCATTTTCTTAACATGAAAGGTAATACAACCAAACACAATTATGTTTACAAGTCAAAATGAGTCATGCAATTTACTGCACTGGGCGTTACAGTCGTACAATCGAACAAGATATTCACCATCGGGGAATGTTCGAACCTCGTGTGGGGCAGTTGCCAGTACTGACCGTAGATCGATAGCTTTAGCTAGCTTTAATTCACCTCCTAAACTTGGCATGTCCTGGACAAACTCAGACTGTTTTACAACAAAAACTATTTTTCTATGATCTGTTTAACAAGGATTTTGTTTGTTTGATTAAGTTTATTAACAGCCAGGGTCATGTATGGACGGCCTCCAGTGTAAGCGGTGTGTAACGTGTATGAAATGTTAGGTGTGTGATTTTGGACAGTGCGGTATGTTCGGGTTGTGTCTTCTTGTGGAATGGAACTTTTGCCCTTTTTATAGTGCTATATCACTGAAGCATGCCGCCGAAGACCCCATATAACACACCCCACTCGGTCATATTATACTGACAACGATCGCATCATTCGTCCTACTCCCTGTAGGAGCAGAATCTACCACTTTTATAGACTTTGGTATGTCTCAACAGAAGGTCAAAAGTGAGGAGGTGTCAAGGTACAGAAAAGAGAAGATAAGATTTGCCTTTTTATAATCATGGGACAGCAGGTACAGTTCTGACGCCCTACCAGGGCAGGGCCAATTTAACAAGTAAAACGTGCTGACTAGGTCAAAATGTCTTAACGATGACCGTATTATACATATTGTGTAATATTTGTTAGACGTCTAGGGTTGTGGGATCCTCGAAATGCTGTGTCTAAGTGTTCTAGCCTAACATGTTTATATCTACAACATGATACTGATAATCCTTCAAATTCCTCTCTTTAATTTCCCCCTTCATGCTATCCATCAGGCCCTACATTAGAGTGATGTCTATATGTAGCGTTGCCATCGGGCGTGAAGTGGAATCTCACCAAATATCCGGCTCACAACTCAATGTTCGTACATTATGCCAACTAGTTGCCTTTCCAACACAAGTAATGAAAAATGTATCTAGTAATGAAGGTATTTTGAATTTATAGTTTGTTTCACTACAATCTAATTAAAATTATAGTTATTCCGCTCCACTACGATACTTTACGTTACGCTCCAATACAAGATCTAACTATGCCCCGTTCAGGGTCACCTCAGCATGACCTCTGGCCTAGAATCGGAACATCTCGGGACGTACTCTTAGCCGTTAACACTTCCGAATGAATCAACCACACAGGAGATTTCGTAGGCGAGACGCTGATTGGCTAACCATAGGGGTAATGCTGAGGTGACCCCGAACGGGGCATAGTTAGATATTGTATTGGAAGGTAACGTAGAGTATCGTAGTGGAGCGTAATTACAAGTCAAATTTGAATTAGATTGATTTCACTATTGACTGTAATATCTTAAGTATCCATCCTCAATATATTTTTTCATTTCAATACATTAATGTTATTGTAGTTTTGGTTTATAAACATTCCAAACACCGACATAGCATGGCAAGACTAGACAATGGCAGTACTAACATTCGTTGAAAAATCAAAATATGGGCCAGAACGGGATTCCACGCACGATATTAGGGTATTAGTGTATTATCCAGATGCAAAGGGTGGGATGTGGATCATTTAAAGGTTGTTTTTAAAAACAACATTTTCGGAAACAATTAATTTAATAATTAATAAGATTAACATCCATGTATTAACAAATAAAACGGCTATGTCTAAAAAATTGAAAGTTAAACGTATGAATTGATAAAATGCCGGATTGAATGCAATGGAATGACTTATAGTGATAAGATATTCGAAATAAATGTAAGCGAATGGTTTATTGAAATGATCAAATGGAATGCGATATAATTGTTATATGTGTTATTACTTTTTCTTGGTAAATCAAAGAAACCATACTATGCAGCGTACAATCTATGGTGTCCCTGTATGGTTGTTTCGTTGTCTAGGGGTTACTGTTTTCAGGGTAATAAACGTGCAAAATTCAAATTATGTTGGAGCAGCTGATTGGTGAGTAAGCGAACATCCGGGCTTGTCAGCATTTTACTACAAATGCTGCGTAGTAACAGTGGAATTTGCTATTTTTTGTAGTATGGGGCAATAACTATCTATTAACCTAAATATTCCGTTTGAGAATATTGTGAAGAAGTCTGGTCTCCGATCTGATAACCAAATTGTCAGGAACCAGGCGATAGCTGCTGAGCACGGAATATGTTGACCCGGCATGGGATGACGAACAATTTGTAAGGCTATCTGGTCTAGCATGCTATTACACCAAAGTTAAGCGAACATGGACAAGATACAATGCTATCTAAGAATGCCTGCCTAATAAACTCTATCAAATGTAATCGAATCGAAATGCTGTCTAAAGGAGAAAGTATTAACAATATTAAGTCTGCAATACATTTTATTAAAGATAAACAACATGCAGATGATGTGGAGATTCCGATCACTTTACATGATATAGAAAAGTTATGCCCGTGTTATTGCATAAATCGCATGCTTTGTAGAAAATTAGAATCTTCCCTAGTTCAGACCGACTAGGTCCTTATCTGTATTTTATGATCTTCATGTCCCTGACGAATACTAGACATAGCGTTCTATTAGAATTGTGATGAATGTGAAATCCGATAGAATAGCAGGGTTTGTTAAATCTTATCGTATATTTCGCGTGTGCTGAGCGATTCAGTTCTCGTCCAATCTTTTTCTTTATCTGTCATTCTTAACGCAAACAAAGTTGCCGACGTTGCATAACAATAATAAATTTTATTTGGCAACTTCAAAGAAGCCTTCCCATTGTAACCTATTGAATATTATCCGGGTATGTTTTACACAGGTCAGCAGATCGTCCTCGTATGTAAACCAGCTTTCTTTCGCGATAAGTTATCACGGCGAATCTATATATATTTATAAATTTATAAATATACTTTAATTACGGTGATATCCTAGGTAATTCCAAGCATTATTCAAAAGTCTTCGCGAATTTGTTTTCGACGTTGAAATCACGACATTAAGTAGCCGTTTACAGTACGCGGTTTGTCGAGTAGTTTTCTATTGATGATTAATGGTATCTTACTCTACCTTGAGGATAGGACAGAGACTTCCCGGTCCTACTCTCTAGGTAGAGAATGATCCTTTTTCTGGCCCTGTAATTGCCCCACCCCAGTGTTGAAATCAGCAACTACGCGATTTAAAAATAACCTAAGAATAATCACTCAACTTTGAAATTTCCATTTTTACTTCGTCAAAAACTTTGTTATACTTGTTGCACTGTGACAAACAAGAATCTAAATAATTTTGATATATTCACAGCCATAACAATATTAACTAGTATTTTATGAAAACCTGTTAAATGAGTCTTTTACTGGGTAAATTTAAAGAAATATGTGAAGGTAGGTGGAATTCCGAGTGCAATGATCATTAGGTCAAAGTTCAGCATACTCGTCCAGCACGAGCTCGAGTTCGAATGTGATATTGATTGTCCAATGGACTGCACCGATTAATTTCTATTTGCATATGACATTTTATAACTTTCGGTTTATCACGGGAATATGTTCTACTCATGCAGGCTGTCATGCCCTAGGTAAGACAGGGAAATCTTACAATCACCGGAAGTGCAGATATCTCTGTCCAATAGGGTAGAATAATAGAATCTTATATGGGTCTGTCAGGTGGACAGGGATATCTCAAACCGAGTGAAAGATTTGGGCCGTCAACCCTAGGCAAGCCTCGGGTTGACAAGCCAAACTATTTCACGAGCGTTGATATATCCCTGTCCACTTGACAGACCCATGTAAGATTCTTTTTCTGTCATAGTTAATAGAAAAGGCTGAAATTCCAGTTTGTTTCCTGGTTTTTCGTTGCACCATTATGCAGGAACTTCGTTATGCGTCAAAATTGATGACATCATCTAAAATGTACGCCGCGGTTACGCCGCATGTATTGATGACGTAACATAATTGTCTGGCGTGTATGTACTGTCTTACACCCCCTCGTGTAAGGCAGTTATCTCTTCTCTCGCAATAACGGGATATTTATGGGAGAACAATATGAAAAATAATAGAATCTTAGATGGGTCTGTCAGGTGGACAGGAATATTGGCTGGTCAACCCGAGGCTTGCCGAGGGTCGACGGCCACAATCTTTCACGAAGGTTGAGATATTCCTGTCCTCCTGGCAGACTCATGTTTGATTTTTCCCCATACTTCAATTAAACATAATGAAAATGCAGTCATATTATAAAAACATTTCAAAAGCGGCGCCATAATAGGAATGTCGCAATGGGTCAAAATTAAGAACGTGTAATGGAGACGTCACGTCTAGCGCGTGTGAGCTGTCTTTTGCCTACCCCGGTAAAAGACAGAGTTATCTTTTCCCTAGCAACCAGATAACCTTGTCAAGTATGGGAGAAAAGGTATATGACATCCAATATTGTTTGAGGTACAGGTGGTTATGTGGTATTTGCTAAGGGTTAACCGTATTTTGGTCCTCTGCGTTCTTGACCGTTTCTGTTAAGCGGAATGTTAGACTAGACACTAGAACATCAAAATATCCAATTACCATAGCACAACATTATCAATTTAGTTTGTATATACTAGTGATTTCAACTGAAAAATATCACAAAACGACATTCAAAAGTTTTATGGTAATGTGTTATGGATATTTTTTGTACATGCAACGTTTTTGATGTGAACATATGATGGAATGTTTGCCCAGGTAATAATACGTAGTTTGTAAATATAAATGTTGATGTTTAATTATTTAGTAATCAAACAACGGTACTTGCTGATATCTCCCGATGTCCTCTTCATAGTTGGTATTTATCATTTTACATTGGTTAATATCCCAATTGGTAGATGGACATGAACCGTCGTATATTGTAATATATCATTTTATGTTGTGATTTTTCGAATCAATTTGTTTATTTAAAAACGAATATACTTGATGTTTGTGTTGCTCTTGTTTTACTTTAAATTTTCTTGCATAAAATCTATGGTGGCCATCTTACATGCCATCTATTTAATGTCTAATGATACAACATAGTATCTGTACACAAATACTATGACGCAGGAAGTTCCAGTCGTTAGTGTAGCTTGTATTACTTTCCTTTGACGAATGTTGGTGGTTTTTCTCTCGCCTATTGAATCATTGCCCGTCTGTGTCGGCGGTATAGATCGGTCAGCGACTGTCCGTGTTGATATCCTATACTATCGCCTTCACCAATCATCATACTGACCCTCCGCAACACCAGGCATTAATATCTCGGTTAAACTATATAAATAATGATTCATACTTTGTCGCAAAGACTACTGGTGCGTGCTAACTCGGCATATATCCCTGTAGCGTCCTCGGGGGATTTTGAATATCGGTCCCCCAGACAACCTGGCCAACCTTAGAAGGATGAAAGCATGACCAAATACTTTACTTACTCAATATTCTATTGTAATGTTTAAATCATGGCGTATTGCGCGTGTTTAAGTATGAAGGATAATGTTTGTTTAGAAGTATATTGGTCAACATAATTAACCATAACGAAATGTTACCAACAGTACATTGATAGTGCATATACATTGCACCACTTCGGAAAGAAACACCCATTTGGAAGCTGCCCACTATTGTCATTATAGTTTTGGACGTCTCTCACCGTCTTAACACTGCCTACAATCGGCGAAACAGAGTCTAGCTTTATATACAGTTTTACAAAATGACTCTAGAAGTTCGTGTGGGGGAGCCCCTGTGGGACGTACTGATAACCTAGAGATTTGCCCTTGTCACTAGCCAAGCCTATCAGTCTGTCCGTCCGCATCTGCCGATGAATGGGTTAATATCGATAATGCTTAGAGAGTTTGATAGATACAGTAGTTCTTGTGAATCATATATTCGGTCTCATCTTAGTATTAAGGTTAGTCGTAAAGTTATTTTAGTGTAAATGAAAACCTTGTGTATATGTCACGATCTGAAATAACACGAATTGAATGGAACGGAACTGAATGAGTTGGAGACGAAGCAAGAGTGAGCGACTGGTAACTTTCAACACGACATGAAAAACATAACTTAGCAGTAGAATACGCAATTTGGATATTGTATACAATTATATATCTTCATTCTGTATTACCATTTAACTTCAGGATTTTGAGAACAGCCGAGCAACAGCTACTTTCGCTAGATTGTTGCAACACACTTTGGTATTCAGTTGTTTGAAATATAGGTAAAATTTTGTAGTTATGTGATTTGAAGTATTTTAAATGTATGTTAATAAGAAATTTTATGAAATTTATAACGAGGTTTTCATTTTTGCTCACCAATAAAAGACTTTTATTATACTGTTTCATGAAGTATATGCATTCATTTTAGATCCTATCTGTATTTGTAAATCATACGTATTTGATCTATTGAAGTATCATTAAATAAACGAATGATAGACGATTTCTTTAATACACAACAATAAAAGTGAATTGCCATTAATACTAAAGGCACCATTGAAAGATCACTGTAAATACCAAGTGTACAGGTGTGTGCGATTCATTTACCATCCGCTTGTTTGTAAGCCAGTTTTTTGGTGATCGAACCACGCTACCTTCTGTAAGTTGTTCGACGAATATCGAAGTTTGACATTTCATGACATAAGCATAAGGCTATTTACTAACGTCTTAATTGTAGATATATCTTCGCGTTACCTTGAATTGAAAGACAAAGTGAATCGTTATGCTACGTTTACCAGTTATACATATAATATGTACAAAAACATGCAACATGTTACCGACGTAAACAACTGAATAGATGAAAACAACAACGAGTAAGACTCTAATTATTTACGAAGTGTCAATGTTGGGTTCGGTATATTGTTTAGTGCCAATTGCAAAAGTACATCGCTGCAAAGTTCCTCTATAAGATGCCTGTACATACTAATGGATTAACTTTCAAACCAACAGTTGAAATGCATAGCCTGCATTGAAACAGACAGCTTGTGTTATTTCTAGTTGCTTGATGGGCTAATAAACTACAGCTTGGTCGACTATCAAAGTCTTCATTTACGAACACGTATCTCCATACAGCCGAGAGGTCTATTTTCGACCGATGTGGCTCATTTGTTAGAAATTATTTTTATGGTTTATCATGCCGTGCTTTTGGCTTCCTTCTTATGTCAATTGATCGTGTAACGTTCACAACTCAAAAAATACTAACCGGAACTATCGATACATTTTGCTTTTTCTTGGAATTGTTGTTATCTGTTGATTATCAATTCATACATTTATTCAAATTTTGTTTTGTTTAGAGATATCTATTGAGTTAGTTACAGGTGAGAGATGGCGAGTGCCACCTGTTCTTCAATGTGGTCTCGGCCCCACAGATCGACATCTACTAGTTTATGACCAGTCATAATTGTTTTGTTGTTAGAGTTACCGTAATAAACGTTGGGATTGGCTCAGAGGGCGTGTGGTGGCACATTTCCGAGCACGATCTCCTGCAAGTTTAACGATTTCAATACGTTGTAAATGTATGCAAGATCCGGACTTGCCATTGAAACACAAATCATGGCGAAACGAAACTAAAATGGAAATTAGGGCAAATACGTGATTTTAGGTATATTTTTTACCTCTATTCGAGCTCGAATTTCATGCGAATACATCAGTGAATGTACAGGGATGCAGTACTTGTCGTATTAATTGCATAGTTTGAATAAGAATTTGTCATATCAGTTTGGTCTCTCATTTTGGAAGGTGAGTGGTAAAATATTAGTAGCTTGTGAGGAAGGCTCTGGGGTCTGTCCCCTGGCCGAGACACACCAAAGTCTATAAAAGTGGTAGTTTCAGCTCCTGCTTAGCGTTCAGCATACAGGGAGTGGGACGACTTGTTCGCCCGTTGTCAGTATAATGTGACTGGGTGTGGTTTGTTGCTTGGTGTCTTTTGCGGCATGCTTCAGTGATATAGCACTATAAAAAGGGCAACAGATCCACTATACAAGAAGACACAACATGAATATACAGCAGCCTCACAAAACATGCACCTCGCACAACATACACGCAAAACATTGCATACATGGGAGGCCGTCCTTACATGACCATAGCTGTTAATAGGACGTTAATTAAACAAACAAACATTTAACCAAACGATTAAACATTACATTATTAACACAATACTATCATTTATATCATAGATATAAGTACAGCCTCCCATGGCTACTTTTAGACTGTGTTTTTATTGGAAGACTGCGATAAACTCCTGTTATATTGACACTGTTGTTAATCTCTAGCGATATCTCAATTTGAACATACTAACTTCGACATCCAGAGGAACACCCTGATTGCTGGTTCGCAATTTCCCGAGTATTACCCGCACGGAGGTATAGCATGCGGGAAACAAAACCATGTATTCTCTATGATGTTGTAAAATAAATTTCAGATAATCCGCACCGACAGATTGCCCGCATGTGTTAAACGTGTTCCTCGTATAAACCATGTACTAATAATATGAATTCATTGTTACATTGACTTCATTTGGAAAGGGGAATAAGTTTAATGTAAGACATGTTATGCATATTATTTGTTTAATAATAGGTTTCCAATGTATGAAAATTAACTCATGTGAAAATCAATTTGTACCTTGGCATAGTAAGGGACAAACCTGTGTTTTGTGTATATTTGTGTGAAACATTTCACTACGTATAGTTTAAAAAGATAATCCGCATCGGCTGTAAAACATCGCATAGCCCGCAGGCAATACACAGGAAATTAGGTAATCAACAAGCAACTGGTGTGAATCTACATTACACTAAATAAAGCTCAATAAATGAAGATGTATTCGGTTGCCTGTGCTTCCAGATGATAGGCTTCAGAACTGATATAAGTTAACATCTTACGTATATCGTTACATGCCAGAATATATAGGTGAAAAGAAGACAAGTAACTCTCGTAGATCAGAATACAGCATATATGACATATATGTTTTTTTGTTTTGTTATTTTGTGATGATTTTTAATACTGACATTCAAACGCGATCATTTATGATTACATTAATAAATATTATCTTTTGCAATTATTTACATGATCATTTTTGTAAAAAAAAATGTATATATGTATATTATACAAATATTTCATGGGTTACTGTGCTCTAGTTCATAATATTTAACCCGAGGTGGTGGTAATCAACAAATGTTATATTGCACGAGGCTGAAGGCCGAGTGCAATATACTATTTGTTGATTACCACCACCGAGGGGTAAATATTATGAACTAGAGCACAGTAACCCATGGAATATTTGTTTTATTACATAATCACTAGTTTTTCAGTTGAATATTGTTAAGCGGATACGAAAATTAACAAAATCTCAACACCGTATCGTACGGAGAAGCTTCAAATCCTATTGAAGATTGACGTATAACACACGAACGTCAGGTTGTAACGCTGGTTTGGATATGTCTTATTGTCTTCTTTCACATTAGTAGACCTGCATGCAGCCTTTTAATTCAACCCATTTGCCGTGTCCGTCCTGACTCCTCTACTCGATAAACGTCTACATGACGTGCTCGATTCGAGATCTATAACGTTAGCGCGAAATTGAGCGTGAACCTCTGTGACGTCATAATAACGTAACTCACTGTTACCCGCGATTCCTCGGAAGTTTTCTACAAAACTAGACAACAACACCGAGGTGTTCCTAAAGCCGTGCAATATAACATTTCGAACCGTGCAATATAACGTTTCTATGGAAGCGTGCAATATAACTTCGAACTGTGCAATATAACAAGGTTTTATTGAACGGTTGGGATAATAGTTGAAAATATAATATTTCCTCATATATAGATTGGTGTAAACAAATTATGTAATAATACATATATATATATATATATAATAATATAATTATATATATATATATATATATATATATATATCATACGCTATTACTATATCTTATTGTTTCATTACCAAATGTTTGCAAAACGCGGCATTCACTTAAATAAATACATGTGTACGTGTTCAATACGCTAATGACTGTATGTGTCATCCTTTCCCCAGTGACAACCACTCCCTACTAAGGGACCAGTAAGTAATAATGATCTACTATGTAGATACCCGTAAACCAATTAACTCTACGATCATGAAGTTTAATCATGTTTCACTTCGTCCTGCGTTTTATGACAACAGATATATCGAATGGCGTGCTTTCGTGCGCGCGTGACCCATTGAGGAATATATCATGTCTATATTAAGCAACATAAGCAATATTTTGATATTTTCTTTGAGATTCAGAAAATCAATTTGCACTTCGACGTTTTGCGTCGTACAAACTAGTATACTTCATCTTCTATAGGGGGATTCGGCAATCAAACATGTCTTGACCGAATTGCACTAGAATATCTGGCGTTGACCAATAAGTATATATTTGTCGTCTGCGTCTTTGGGCCTCATTCGTCTTTAGTTTTATATGATGATCCTCGTGGTGTTCATGGCCATGGACATGCTTTAAAATAGGAAATCCTGAGGCCAACAAAATTGGCTTTTGTAGTAAAACGTCTAAGGTGTAGAACTACATAACAACTATATTTCTTGTCCAAGACTGCTGCTAGTATAAAGTATATGAACAGTTTGCCGGTATCTTATGTTTATGTAGAATTAGTATCAAGGTCAAATGACACATACATCTGGTTCAAATATGAACCAGAATAGCCCTTTTTGCTTTTACACGGAGTGGTACGCAAGGAAGTGATGTTGGTGAAAAATTCTGCATATTGTTGCGTTAAATTTCATAAAAGATAAAACAGAGTTGACCTTTGGCAGTTTTTATCCACGAACCAAGATGACAACTTTATTCGTCATTTTAGATCACTTTCTAAGGATGGTCTGCTGTATATGCGGTGTCTTTCATGTGTGAAATTTAGAGATGAAGTTTGGGTTTTGGGAGACTGTGGTATATTCAAGTTATGTCTTCTTGTATATTGGAACTGAAGCACGCCGCCAAATACACCAAGTAACATACTCCACCCGATCACATTATAATGACTACTTAATGCGGGTGGAACGACTGGTTATCCAGTAGTCAGTATAATAAAACCGAGTGTGGTGTGTTGCTTAGTGTCCGTGAAAGTAAATATGCAGGGTGTATATTTCCATCGCTCTCTTTTAGTAATATTATTTTCACTTTCAGATCAGATAACTTTGATTATGTTTTATTAATAGATTAATTATGTGAATTATTGCCATTTCATATCTACGACATAAATTAATGTTCTTCAGTTCCCCCGACTCTTTTAATCCCAATAATAAACAGTTAATGTTTGTGAACTATCAGAGTAGAGGCTACATGCAATTATCTAGATATTTTAAAATTTGTGAATGGCGAATGACTGTACCACTGTGCAATTCGGTTAATTAAAGTAACCTAAAGCGAGTGTTCTAAAGCAAGACACAGTTTTTATAAGGGACCTAAAATTAGGACGGCTTTATCTTAATGAGAGTTTTATGGACTCGCTAATCATTTCATAACAGACTACATTAATTTAACAATCTAGACCACCTAAAAGTTAAACTTACAAAGCCTCAGAGCCAGCAAGGCAGGTACTTTTACCTAACTTCTAATGAACCATCACGTGGTGATGAAGGTCTTCCATCATTCTAACTTTCAAAACAGAAACGGGGTGTGTCCCCTTCCAACTGAAAACACATTGGAAACAGCTCATTATATAAATCAATTTATTTTTCATTTTTTTTTATATAATAAAGTGTACTTTAATTTAAGACATGTCATGATTTTTATTTTACGTTTTGTAAATACGAATTTTTCACAGGACGCCTACACAGTTCCCTCACCAGTGTATTGATGGCATACTGCATGTGAAATCAACAGTTTTTATTTTTGTTCTTGTTTTTTGCAGAAAGGATTTGCAACCTATCATTAAAGTTCAGCACATCTTGCATCGTACCGTTAATCCTCCCCGCGTTTTGATTTTCACAAATTGTTTGGTTCATTGAGCCTCACAATCAATGTCAAAATCAGACAATAAAATATATCCATACAGTTCTCTCAGAAATTACATTTACATTTGTACTTACATTACTTACTAGTATTAAAACCAATTTGTGAATGCTTATCATCATTTCAATTTCCATATATTTCATTGACATAAGATTTTATGTGTGAATATGATTAGAAATCAGGCATATCATATCATAGACTTCTGCTGATAATGGTGGTACAAACAATCAATTATATAAAATATATATGCTTATCATCATAAATTAAATTTTGTTTTAATTCTGTTACATACTATCAGTATTCCCATTCATTTATTTGACATTAGCTGAGGGTTATCATCACGAACCCGTTTTAAAATAGGGATTCTTAAGTTTCATAGACGAGCAAGAAAGTTTATTTTTACACTTGTTCTCTCACTAATAGATATTAACAAAGTTACACATGAAAAAGTCGTAAAAGGTATTGGACCTATTGGATTGTTCACTGGAATTCCGAAATAAAATGGTTAAGCGACCGATAAGTCATAAGGTGCACCATAAATGATTGGATAAGTCTCCCGCGTGGAATTCACAAACCGGTAGTATTTCTAACCACAACAAACATGCTGTTTTCAGTTTTAAATGGTTTGTTATTCAGCCTACAACAATACCTTCCGTAGCGCCAGCCACAGCGGGAATCTAATCATCACATTTTTACAAATGAAAGCTAATCTGATGGGCTCTCTGTTACGATTTTCCGTTTGTTATCTATATTAGATTTTTTTCATTGAATGAATAGACCTCCTTACAGCGCGTGAAACTTGACAGCTACCAAGGATGTTTTGTAATTATGACGTGACGCACCAAACCACTGCTTTCCACTCTGCAGGGGTGCTGCATCACATCACAAATGTCGTATATCGCTTCTATTGCCATCACAACTTAACATACCTAACTATGGCTACGTTTTACAAAGACCCCGGAGTTTATTATCATTAGTGGTCTTTTTGTACCACAAGCACACTGTTGATGCACTCGATTGTTTCCTGGCAGTCATTACTACGGATACAAAGATCATCTAAATGAATCAAATCGACAATATATCGGGATTGAACTAACCAGGCAGTTTGCAAACGAACAATAAATTTGAATTTAATTTAATTTAAAATGAGCTAATGACTAATTTGACATTTTTCATCCTATTTTCAAAATGTGTTTCATTTCAATGGATTCATTTGAACTTTCTCATCAACATTAACAATAGATGACTTGGCGCTTTTCGGAAAGGTTTTGTCCGGAGAACACCTGGTTAGATATCCGAGACCTACACGGGTGGGTAGACACAAAGCTGCGTTATCAACAGGTAAAAATGAGCCACACTAGGTTTAGTTTGACTGGTGTCCCCTACAACGTGTATTTTCTGGGTGGAATGTATGACTCAGGACGCCTGTTTAGCTCAATGTTGTGTCACTTATAAATACATACATATATACCCTGACCAAACGTTGTCTTCATTAAAGGAACGCGACAAGTATGCCATGTCAATGGATCGAATTTTCAATTACGCATCGTCCTCCATTGTTGTTTTTCATAACAATTGGATTCGGACCAAAATAGATTTTATATTGTAACATGAATTTTGTATGTTTGACTTAGAGTATTATGAAATATAAAATTGCAGTGGTGTGTGGAGTACTAACCCTAATTATGTTATGGGGCATTTATATACTTGTCACCTTCCTATCGTCTCCGTCGACATAGTCCTACTTTTGGTCTTGGATTGGGACGAAGGTCTGTGTTCTATTCTGTGGCAGAGTCTGTAAAAAGGTAGCTTTTGTATTTGCTTCTAACGTACATATAAGAAGTATAATGGAGCCGGACTGACTGTACTGTTTGGTGTGTTTTGAGATATCTTTCTGTTGGGAACAGTTTCACTATTTCAAGCCTCCCTAATTTATAGGTTTAATATGATAAATCCATCTTGGTTTATTAAGGACAGTCTTCCCAGTATAGCATGATGTGGTTTGTGCATGGTGTATCGTGTGTTTTTCGGAAGCTAGCGAGTGGGACGACTGGTGTGGCCGTTGACAGTATATTGTGACCGGTTGATGTGTTGTTGTGTGGTATTTGTGGTGGCATGATTAATTTAAGCGATGTATCACTATAAAAAGCCAAGGGCAATTGTTCGACTATAACATGGAGACACAACATGAAAATACGGAATACGAAATGTTACTTTTATAAACTAGGGACTGAAGCCAAAGCCTTCCTCATAGGCAGACTCTCATCTGAAGTCGTTTCAAGAATGACCTTAAGTCACATTATCCAACTTTTGTCGCTTTTTATGATATGTAAGGACGACGAAAAAACATATCCTCCCAATTTAGTCGGCTTTTGCGAAATGCATATATACAGCTTCAAACACGTTAGGCCTAGTCCTGCAGGGAGAGCGTTGCGTGAAAGGCGACTAAATTTGGAGACTGATCTTTTATGTTTCCTAACTTGATAATAAAAGATGACTTACTTGGGATCTTATCTTTTCATTCTTCCTCACATCCCCTGACAATAATACTGAGACATACAATTGTTTATTGTAGTGAAAGTTTCTCTTCTTGCTTAACGTTCAACATAATGCCCGTTGTACCTACTGTGATCGTAAAAGGCGACTAAAAATGATAAAATTATTTTTCTTTCTTCCTGGTTTGCTTTCTTCTTCATAACAAACGTCTCGCTTGACACCTCACTGAAAGCTCGCAAACGACCGAATCACACCATAAACGTGGTAGTCTCTGCCCCTGCTTAGCGGTCAGTGTAAAGGGAGTGGGACGACTGGTTAGCTCGTTTTCCGGATGTGTTGCTTACCGGGCGGGATTCTTCAGTGATCTAGCACTATAAAAAGGACAGCAGTTCAACTACACCAGAAGACATAACACGAAAATATCGCTGTCTTCCTGAACACGCACCTCGCACTTAACACGCAATTTACCACATACATAGGGGGCCGTCCTTAAATTACCCTTAAATTAATCAAACAAACAAGTGTCCGTTGTCAGTAAAATGTGACCGTGCGAGATGAGGGGTTCTTTGTCTTTAACATTGCGTGTTGTTTGGTATATTTGGCGCTCTGCTTCAGTGGGGTATCGCTCTTGAAGGTGAAAGTGTTAATCACCATCTTAATCAGATTCAAAATTTGGTTGATGGATCAGTCAAGGTTACATACCCATCGACATTTTGTTCAGTTAATGATGTGGAGACAATATTTATAAAGCTAATATGTGACAACCCAAGGACCATATGATGTGTGATGCCTTGACTTGTGAATTCAGCTAGCGGCCTCAGCTTTCGGAGGTCAACCAGACAACGAGAAGGAAACGATTGCTTTTCTCAAACACCAACTTGTGTTATCCTTATGAGTTACCATATATATATAACGTTCAGATTATCTAAATATCCTAAACCTTTACTTTAGATTTACAACACTGAAGCTTAGCAATGATATTTTATTATTAAAAGGTATGTGTAATTCGGTGGAAATATAAGAAGAAATAAAGCCTCTAAAGTACTTAATGTTTTTCCACCAGCAAGAGATTTCGTCACAAACATGCTAGATTACCATGAAAGTTTGGATACAAAATACATATGCCATCGCATATGTCCGTTGTCTTTTAAAAGCATTGATTTTGTTTTTATATGTTGTTACAACTTCGACTTAGAATGATGTTCCATCTATGCCGGTCTGACTATGGATTTAACTGACTACACTTTATGGTTCATTTAGTGAAATTGTAAGATTGACACAGAAGCCTGCCCGACCGATATATATCAAGGTCAAACGTGTGGCCCACGCCCTATTGTGTCGGCCTCCTTATGTGTGAACACTAATTTTGACATACATAGATATTTCCTATCAATGAAACTATTTCTTTGTCAAAACATAAATGTGTTTGATTCCATATTTTCTATGTACAACGTATTTTTGTAATAAATACCATCCCTATATAAAATGTACTTGCGATTGGTTATATTCAAATTATACATATTCCAATCTATCAAGGTATTTATAAGTGTATCAAATACCCACTGCACTATAATCATAAGTAATTACGACATCAGTAATGTCTTGTTCCGGTGGTATCAAAATATCATTGATTTGGTCCTTCTTTTGAACATATGTATATATTTGCACGGCTATGAAAAGGTAATTTGGTTATTTGAGGTAATTCCGTCCTATTTCAGACGGCAAGTTTATTTCAATATATTTCAGACCTAGATAGAGGAAAAGGTCATTTTTGAAAATTTTCAATGAATCGATCGGCTAGGATCTAAAAGTTGCAATCCAGGAGTGAAATCGTAAGTGTTATTATGATTGTAAGTTACTAATTATCATACATGTAATGGAAAGAACATGAAAGTCTTTGATTCATGAAAATAACATTTTGTTTAAAGTTGTATTGCTGTTAATTTCACTGTAACGATATGTAATTTAAACATTTGATATTCAAACATTGACATGTAACTTGATGATTTAGCTCCCTAAAAGCATATGTCGGCCTATAAGAGAGCCGAAATCTAGGAATCATATATTCCTGGTTTTGAATAAAGCGCCATCAATCACCGCCATGTTCAGTGACTTCGGGTTTTGTCGGATTCCTAATCGTATCACGTGACTGACGTTCGACACGACCTGCACGTGGTGAGCCAGGTAACTAGCGTAAGCACACATGTGTTTGTTTACGTTTTCCTTCTGGCCTATATGAGCAAATCATGCTGGTATATGTCCACAGATTGAGTATTTGAAACATCCAATTTACACATTACCGTAAAATGTTGTGTGTATCAAATATTGTAATGTGCGAGCATTATTTTCTTTGTAGATAGAGTCTGATGAGGTCGACCACGTTTTGTTTATGAAAATTTTTCTCTTGGTTTCACAACTCTCGTTTTACTTCGAGATTGTCGCGACGATGTTCGGAAGAGTTCGGAATGATTCGGCATCTTTCTAGCCTATTTTTTACGTGTACACGTTAAAAAGATTTTTTACTTTAATAATTAAAGATACTTCCAGTGCTGCAACTTTATAAAAAGTGGTAAAATTAGAAAGTTTAAACCTCAGGCAGACGGAGAAAAATATGTATAACACTTAAACAGTTTTCACTATGACCAAAAGAGCGAAAGTTATAGACCATACAACTTTAACCACGGTCAAATATCCAGTAGCTGACAGCTTTGACTTAACTGAAAGTAGCGTTTACCTATAGTAACGGCTTCTGTGAAGCGACAAAATGTCGCCAATACTATTATCAGGGGCTAGTATTATGTCCAGACAGCGGTAAAATCCCTTATCAACGTAACTAGGAATCAATTTCAATGTCAATTTCAGCCAATTACTGTCGATTATGCTCAGTCAGCAACAGAAATAGAATGAAAGACAACATCCGGTGAGAAATAAATGATGACAAAGTCTGAACGTCCACACCTTTTAAAGAATTAACTATGTAAAACACATTATTTAAATGGCAACAACCCAACAAAATATGACAAAAAGCTTCGGTTTCTACGATGCTGTGTAATGTCCAAATACTAGATACTCAATGGTGGAATCAATGCCGAACCAAAGTTGGAACATCGTGTCATGTCTGTCCGAAAATAAACACAAAGTATACAATATTGTACGGAACTTCACGAGGGCACTTATCTCGTTACCATATAAACTGTATGTTTCTATTGAATCTTGTTGAGTTCAGGAAGCTATCAATACTATTAATAAACTTAATTGGCAGGAGCCTCAAGGATACGCGTTGAAACTGTCCGATAGTACTTAACACGAGTGTGTATGGTAGAAACCACATCGAATGTCTCACTTGTTTCAGATTTATTTAAGCCATGATGGAGATTAGGTCTTGTTTGAAATCAATGCCTCACTCCCACTTCCGCTAATACTATTCTAATGGTTTGTATTGTGTTTCTATGTAACGCAGTAGTCACCACCGACAACATCTTTGGCCGGAAGAGAAGGAAGGGTGTCTAAATGTCAGAAACGGCCGTCTGTGATCCGGCGTGTAGTAATCGTATGGTAAATTACAAGACCACGCCTTGTAGTTGTGAAGGACTGCACTTGACTTTCTCTCGAAGAACGCTGAAATATCTGTCTTAATTGAGATATTAGTGTTGTGTAGTGTGGCCGATATATCGTGTTCAGTAGAGGACTATAGTGACATACATCGATTGTACAAGATTTGCCGCCGGATACGTAAATAAATTTTGACCTGATTCAATAACTGAAGCAGAGTACTAAGTTAATTGACTGTTCATCTTCCTCTATAGCATATCGTTAAGTTATCATATTATAAAACAATATTGCATTTGTACGTATGTTGACCTTTTCCAATGCCAACCAGACCTGAAAAACGTATATGTAGTAGTGTAGATTAGGAGCAAAATAAATTGATTGTTTTAATAGTAAACTTACATAAACAGCATCAATGACAGAATTTGTCACAAATAGATAGTCACTAATATAACCGTTTAGCCCCTATCCAAATAAAATATGATAAGATTGGGAACTATATGAAAATGCTCGTTTACTTAACTTATATCCGATCCATGTACATATGCGTTGTCTGCATCTTCTTCGGAATTAATCTCAGGTGATCCAATCTTAACTAGGAATTTCAATAACACAATATACAAGCCCTATTCGATAAAAAAAACCAAGCAATCGTAATCGTAGAAAGAATAATAAATACTCATTGAAATTGATACAAAAAACCGCCTCACTCAGTTAGTACTCTTATGTGCTCCTCAAATATACATGTAGGTCATAGTATATACGTCTTATTTTGCTAATGTGGATGTCAAGATAGCACATCTTGTTTCGATTCTCTTTCTGATATAAATGACTTTCACTGCGATAAAAAGATAAAAGACCGCTGAATTTTCACGAGGTCATTGGCAGTCTCTTACATAGACGTCCGTATACTTACCACGATTTATCCCCCCTTTCATGATTTCTATGAATCCTATTACTCTAACTTTACTTGGACATTGCGACCAGGCTAAGCCATTTTGTCATAGTTCGGTGGCATAGCTAGAGTTAAGGTCGTTAGTGATGTTATAAACATCAATGCAAGTCCAAAAATGACACAGACATGCAAAAAGTACAACATTGCAATGAAAACATAAAGTCACTAGCCATAAATGATTCCACAGCGTAACCGTTATATTTGATCAGATGAAATATGGACTATGGATAGAAATAAAACAAATATGCTCTTTTGCTAAAATAAAGTAATTTCTACAGAATTTCGTATCGTTCTTTATTTACCGAGAACATTCTGCTCACAAAAATGCAGCCAATGATATGGCTATTTTATTTTAATCTAATTAAAATGATCTAGCTGCGTGAAGTTCAGCAGTAATCTGGTCCATGATAAACCGTCACCTTTAGGTCTCTGATGTAGGGGTGTTGTAGGATGAAAGTTGGGCGAAAATCACACCAGAGATATACAGCCTGCATTTATGTAAGCCCTAGAGATAGCAGTAACTGAGAATGTCTATTAAAGCTACTTACTGTGTCGTAAGTGCGACATATACGATACCTTCACAGACAATTCACACAAGATTACATTTGCGAATCAAAGGGGAGAAAACTCCTGTAAGTCGTGTTTGACAGGTTAGTGAACATGTCGATGTTATCTCCGACACGAGAGAGCGTTCCAGATCACAGGCGCCCGTCGTATAACGCAGATTTAAATCGGACCGTGTACAGCACGTGCCAGGAATAGACGTATTCAACCTTCACGTGTAATTATTTATGTCAGTGTCTGAAACCCAAATACCGCTAGTGGGTATAGCGACCTATATGAGCCTGGCCATACAGGTGCTGTTTACAGAGTACCGTTTGACATGTCCACATTTGAAACTTTGGACATATTTAAACGATTCAGGTGCCAGAAATAGAAAGGGTCAGACATCGCTACATTTATACATGTCATTTTACAACAGTTGCCATCCTCTCTAGTATGTTATATCTCCTTAGGTTTTACTCTACGGCATCGGTAGAAATTCCGATTTCGTGTCGTCTTTTGGATTTGCACTCTATCATGCATACCTGTCCGTCTTCCATATGTTTTGATGGAGGTTTTGGACATTAGTATGATGTCACATGGTCACTTGTATGCTGTGGTGACTTTATTTGACGTATTCCCCCGAAACCCCTTCATCGTTTCAAATCATTAGTAATAAGGAAAGCGAAAAGTAAAATCTTGACAGCTTGAAAATATAAGTCATGTAACGGCCTTGAGTTGAGCGTCCACTTCTGAAGGCAGACTCTGGGTTCTGTTCCCATACTGCGACACATATGTAGTTTAAAAAGCTGGTAGTTTCTGCTTAACGGACAACACCAAAGGAATGTGAAGAATGGTTTGCTCATAACCAGTAATATGTGACCACTTCTGTGTCTTTAGTAGCATGTCTCAGTGCTTTAATATAAAATAGACAGGGGTTCCAATATCGCATGAAGACAAATCACATAGCGGAACCCCATTGCACCGATATTTCATACATCGCATGCAGCAGATGCCGTCTTTAAGTGACATAAACTGTTATTTGGACGTTAAAGTATATTTAACCAACCAACTGCTAACGGTTCTGAGAAAAATTACGTTTGCCAAACATTGACAACTTTCACTTACATTTTAAAGACATGTTTGCGCCCGCGTAATTGCTTACCAATATCATCGACATATTCGTCTGTTCAGTCATACGCAATAGAAAAAGAAATACGCATGTATGAAAATAATGGTTTCGACGCAAAATGCAAATATACTTTGGTGACCTAATTTTAAATGTTTAATTCACAACATCTTGCATCTGCAATGAGAAGCGCTAAATCTAATCAGTTGTACACGCATTAATCGGAGAAGGAGCAATCAAAGTCGGCCTCTTTGTTCCTATACCACTTAAGTACATTAACAGTAGAAGCCTTTAACTGCGGAATTAACGTCAAAAGTTGTAAATAAGAAGTAAAAGTGATATATTACGGTAATCCGTGAAGAGGAGGATCAGACTCCCTAGTGCTAGCAAACCGAGGTTTATCTCAATAAACCAAATCCTACTAATTATTGCATATCTTATTGTATATCGTAAAATGGTTTCCATGTTTAAATGGCATCGTAACCTAGATCTGACTACGGTTGCATTCTGATGAAGACGCTATAATTCACTTGTCATTGGACTAAAGTTAATGAAAGTCGTTCACGGATATGTTTTGGAAAATAATTAAACCTGAAATTCGGTCAATGAAGACGCAGATTTCCTTACTATAAAAGCTATTTAAAGCAGCTGATATGATGCAGTAACTTATATCTTACATATAATGACTGACATGTTGATTTCCTGTTTACAGATTAACATTATGAAAAAGGAAACAAACATAAAATATTTTACGTCTTATGAATGCATCATTATTTACTACATGTACTGGTATTTGTTTCAGAAATTGTGATTTAATGTAAATGTATAAGGATTTACGTTCTATTAACTTTACTTCTTGAGTCATTTGTGAACGGCCTCCGATATCTGGAATGCGGTGTGTGAATGTCTGTATGTTTTGGAATGCTGCGGTATATTAGTGTTGTGTCTCGTTGTGATATTGGAACTCTTTAAATAGTGGTACCCCACTCAAGCATGCCGAATAAGCACACAAAAAACAATGTCCATTGGATGTTAATGTGAACTTACGGAGCACAGCAATATTTTTTTTATATTTTTTATACACTGAAGAAAATAAGACAAGAAATCAATCAATGCCATTGACCTTTACAATAGTTGTCATTACATATGATACCTACAATTTATATTTCGTCGAATGTTCAATTTAGTCGATTGCTCCAGAAGACACAACACGAATACATCACTGTTTCCCAAAACACACATCTCGCATTTCACAGACGCAAAACACCACATACAAGGAATGCCGTCCTCAAATGACCCTGGCTGTTAATAGGACGTTATACACACACCACATCACATACACGGAAGGCCGTGCTCAAATGGCCCTTGCTGTTAATATGACTTAAATATAATTAATCAAATCCATCAATTGCGCGTCAACATTCAACGGTATTGAGGCTTCCTACAATTATTACGAATTCTCTGCACGAAAAAGTCAAATTATACATTTATAAATGTACATTCAATCACAGAAGTGCAATTCAAGCACCTTTTTTGAAAAAAAAGGTCCTTAAATTTTTATTTTGTCTTAATTGATACACTGTATTATAGCGGTTCACATACAATTCGAATACGGGTACATATAAATTACGACAAAAACTATACATGAGGGATATTGATTGTGTTTGATATTCATATTTGCTGTACAGAATATCTTTTGATAGACGTACTTCTGAAGCGAATTGTCACTCGTTCATGTACAACATTCCAATAAAGTAGGTCAAGTATGCGTATTGCGGTAGACTATTACATAGTAAGACAATACAGAAGCAATTGGATAAAAACAATGTCGTACCTTACACAATCAAGACGCGAACCCACAACGCTTGTAGTGTCATTACTTAGTTATGGATACCCCTCGTAAATGTGGACTTCCTTTCTTGAAACTGAAATACGGGCAAATGAAGTAACAATTATCATGATAGGTCTATGGGCGATCTATTATGAGGTCTCCTAAGAAAGAATATTAACATCTCTTCGGCAAAGAGTGCTCTAACACAACTGCTGGCACCTAGGCTAGTATTATGTACGGTAAAACAATATAACTTTTGTCGTAGACAACAAACACACTGGGAAAGACTGTGTACGGTAGCCAGGGCTGGCTGGCAGACTAGGTCAAGTAAGCATAGACAGACACTATTTACGGTAGCCAGCTGGACGTACATGGACGACAGTCAGACAAGGAAAACACCATCTACGGTAGCCATGATCGTAAAAGGCGACTTTTAATATAATTTATTTGATATGCTTACACATTTGGTTTTGTCTAACGTCTCTCCCGATAACACCTCAAATTTGCCTAAAGATTATTAGAGAATAATAAAGAAAATTTGCGCCAGTGATGAAGTCTTGCTCCAGCTTAATGCAAAGCTGGCGAGTGACTTGTTTGTCCGTTGTCAGTATAATGTACGGGGTCAAGGTGTCATGTTCGGTATCTTTAAATGTATTTTGCAGTACGAAAACACTGATGTAGGTATGGGATCAACTATTAAATTGGAACATCCATGCACATCGAATACCAAGGGATGCCGTCCTTACTTAATCTTTGCTATTAGCTTAATCAATCAATCTATCAATCAATCAATCAATCAAATTCCCGTTTTTATTTTGTGCTTCTAGCATATAAGTATCACTTCATTTGATGTTTCTTTAGTGTAATACATGTATGCTTGTTTGTTTGTTTGATTTATTAACGTCCTATTAACAGCTATGGTCATGTAAGGACGGCCTCCCATGTATGCGGTGTGTTGCGTGTATGTTGTGCGAGGTGAGTGTACTGGGAGACTGCGGTATGTTCGTGTTGTGTCTTCTTGTATATTGGAACTGTTGCCCTTTTTATAGTGCTATATCACTGAAGCATGCCGCCGAAGACACCAAGCAACACACCCCACCCGGTCACGTTATACTGACAACGGGCGAACCAGTCGTCCCACTCCCTGTGTGCTGAACGCTAAGCAGGAGCAGAAAGGACCACTTTTATAGACTTTGGTGTGTCTCGGCTAGGGGACAGAACCCAGAGCCTTCCTCACAGGGGCGAACGCTCAACTCAAGGCCAAAAGTGAGGCGGTGCCAAGGTAGGCATTAGGAAAGATAAAGTCAGTTAGGAAGAAGACAAAAGATAAGATCCTAAATTTAGTCGCCTTTTACGATCATGCGATAGGGGCAGCAGGTACAATTCTAACGCCCTACCAGCAGGGCCAACATGTATTGTTACAGTATTAATAATCGTTGCTTTTACATCATACAATTTAAGATGTATATTGCTACATTGCTATATTGTTAAAATGCTATCTTAAATTACACTTCATATTTTGTATGTTCTAGATGGTAGTACGGGTTTTAGTTCAAAAGCTATCTAGCTACATTGAAAAGTCTGAGAAATATATTTTGAATTAATTGTAATTAAAGAACGAATCAACATATGTTTCTCTTTGAACTATTTGGTTAAGGACGGTGACCATCTTAATTATATCATGTCGTGCTCGGTAACAATTTCTTACCGGATGTACAACCACGTCGTACTTCCGGTATATGGCACGCGGAAGAATACACGTGGAGGGGTTACGTGATAATTTTCTATATATAGTAGGTATGATAATTTTCATCGATAATTTATCCACTTAGGATAGTCTTGAATAATCACACATATATATATATATGTAGTTTTGTAGTCAAGAAGTCATACTCATTTTATAAGTTGATTTAGGTGGGGTTACTGTACATTTTTATACTATCCATAAACGGTTTATAGACTGAATTATAATATAGAATAAACTGTAATTATGGTTTTATTAGTTTAACGTCCTATTAAGAGCCAGGGTCATGTAAGAACGTGTCAGGTTTGTTAGTTGAATGTCGGAGTACCTAGAGGGAGAGATCTTTTGGTAATATGTCGAGACATCTTAACCAGTCTGCCTCTAGAATAAACATGGCCATACTTTGTTTTCTTGAATAAACTATAAATGTATGATCGTTATAAGATGCTGTGTATAGGATGACCTGGAAATTATGAATAAAGATGAAATAAGCTACCGCCACACATCTATATTAACCCCTTGCCCTACTGAACACCGACTTATATCTTAGCGACAGTGGTCATCTTACAGACCATATATATTTATAGATGACTCATAGCTTTCCGTGTTGTGACGAAATTGTTTTGGTGGAGTATTTTTTTTCATACAGAGTAATTTATATATCGGCGGTGATAACTGTGAATTTCGGAAACAGAAAGTACTATTTGGCACTCAAAACAGGAAACGACGTCTCGAGTCTGAAGTTGGCCAAGAGACCATTGAGATATTTCGATAGGGTGTTTACTACAATTACACGTATATTTTTCCATATATAGACACAAAAACAACTCCCTTCCACGACTGTCTCGCTCATTCATAATTTCTAATCATTAGTACGGTATGATGAATGACAGTCGGTGAAAAACAATTTTTTACAACAGAGATCCTATCAAGTTAAGAATAAATCGACTCCCAAATGTCTATCGGTTATAATGTTTACACCTACAATTCCATTTACTTTCTGTAATGTGTCAGTGTTCTAGTCAAAATGAATGACTGGTGCATATTTTAATGAATTGAATTAATAAATGAAAACATGAACTGTCAATTAAAACTATTCAAGTTAATACCTACAAATTTCATCCAAAATACTATTGAAAGGCAATTGCAATTAAAAGTAACAATGCAGATATACATTTATATTGGACATGAAACATAACCCAATTTCATCTACGTTCATAAACTAACGAAAATGCTTTGTCTTATACATCTTCATGAAAGCATTGTAGAAGTTATGAATTAATATCAGTATATTTTTGTCGTTTTTGTTTACAATATGTAGAATTAATGATGGAACTAGGGCTGGCAAGCGGATGTTAAAAGTAGGTATTTACTTACGATAATTAGTTTTCCGTAACATTATATAAGACTATTTCTTGGAATGGGCGATATGTAACACTCACAACAAAATTACGAAGATAAACTTCCGGTAATTTTATTTTCAAAAGGATGTCATTGGCACGTCTTTTTAGTGTACCATGAAACACTTGCTACGATCACTTCGCTTTACAGACATGTCTGTCAACGTTTTTGTTTAATTATATCACAATGTATTCTGTTTGGAGTGCACTGATTGGATGGGAATCTTATATCAGATATTAGATTCCCATAAGTGTATCTAACCGGAGAAGTTACAAAATGTGCAAACATCTACAACAGCCTGCGGAAGCGTTGTTGAAACAAATGGGGACAGTCCCGCAGATAATTTGTGTGACATTATTATTTTCATTTGAATCTAATTGAACTGCTCCTATTCCATGACTGTAAAAAGTGAGTAAAGAAGTTTTATCTGCAGGTAGGGCGTTAGAATATTGTACCTGATTGCAAAATTTAGGATATTATCGTTTTCGTCTCTTCCTGACGTCTCTCTTGACACCGACACACTTTTGGCTTTCTGTTGCGGTATTCGCCATTGAGATAACATAGCATATATGTTTCTTCTGTGACAAAGAGATACAATACGAATATTCCGCAGTCAGTATATATGAGAGGTCGTCGCTAAATGACATAAGCTGTTTATACGATGTAAAAGAATCAACCAATTCAAGTTTAATTATACGTTTGTATAGAATTGTTAAGTTGTAATATCTATCACGGCCCTCAACAATAAATATATTGTTATAATGAGTATTTGGAAGGTTATTTAAAATCTATGGAATTCCCATTACATAATATTTTTAAGCATAAGCTTATATCTGCGTGACACGTCGACGTGTCAAAATAATTATTCATATTTGAAATTTAAAATAAAGTTCCTGTAATACAAACTAGCGATCTTGGCGAATTTCTTCTATTTAATGTCACAATTTTCTTAAACTGGTTTCGTAATGGACATTTTGATACTCCTATGTTCTCCTGACACGTCCTTGATGATTCCCACAGTCCCAACCATGGCTGGATCTCTGACACATTACCCAAGTATTCAGAGAAAAACTCCACTACTTCATGTGTCACAATTTAACTATTAACAGCTAATGAACACTAGTTCTTGTCTCTGACCTTCAGCTGAGACCACCGGGATGGTTTTCCCTATAAACGTAGCAAAATGGCGTTGTCATCATGTCAGAATAGTACCGTCAAGTGTTAGTTGTATCAGAAATACAAGTAAATGTACCCGAGGAAAATGATAACCCCAATCTGTACAACAAATTGACTTTCGAAATAGTAATATACTGATTGTAGTGCATATAACACAAAAGGCAATAAAATATTCTGAAATGAAAATGTAACGATGATCAAAAAACAATGTTAGTGTTCGTCATAGGAAAACGACTTGCATTGTTATTTGTATAGGAATGACCGGCAATCATTATATTTTATCCATGTACGGATACTTTACTGGTACGTCTTCAATAGACCATGTAAAATAAGACAAAGAGAAAAAAAAAACCAAAACAAAGTAAATATAACGACAAAAAAAAACCCCCAAAAACTAGCGCAAAATATGTTACTATATGATTTCAAATTCTAAGTTATGCGATGTCTGAAGAGAATGAAATTTTCACAACCAGACACCTTGATGGTTACCTTTTTTGTTTGATTATTCCTTTTTTTGCATTTTTGACAATTGTAGATTAGTAGAGTTTATCATTACTTTTATGGTAGTTGTGGCTATGATGAAGAAATATGATACATGTAATTTAGCACATCAGTAAGCTCTAATGGCTTCTGGGGCGAATATATAAAAGAACTCGTAGTTTAAACCGTTTTACCTCGTAAACGTTTTACTCAACGTATAATTATTTATGTGTTTGACATTGTTTATTTCTTGTCTGCAAGTTTTGCTTCAATCACACCAGAAATATGTCTGCTTTCATTACATACGACACGGTTATGGATACACAAACAATAAAATCAGTTTGAATGTGCAGCCGCATGCATCCGCATTCAGTGAAATGATGTCTGGTTTTTACAGGTTTTGAAATAAAAACTGTAAATTGAAACATCGCCAAGCTACTACATTACTACAATAACGATATAATAGTGTCGATTCTAATGAGACGTTTACATATAATATGTTTTATATGTCGATGTGGGTAACGCGTCTACGGTTCATAAACCATAAGGCTGCACCTACTAAAAGGTGCGACTTTCTCGCTACTACAGGCCAACACAAAGACGCCAACATGTAACCACTGTTTTTATTAACAGCAATAAGATCAAATTAAAGGTCTAGAAATCTACATGTGTAGTGTTTGCAATTAAGCTTAAGCATTGACATGCATTCAAATGTGTCGTTCCGAAGTAAACTTGATAATACAATGAGTGGATATATAGACGATTTATCGCCCACCTCTAACGAATCGTGAAAGAACGGGACGCAATAAAAGATAGGCAAGGTCAGTCATCTAATTCAAGGTCACGGCATGAAAGTTATCGTTCCGGAAGTACTAGTCTGCACTAGGTTAAACCAGTATCGGGTTTTAGTTCTATCAAATAAAAACTTGTCAGACACCTTTCCTTTTAATATCAGGGTTAGGCAGTTACGTGCGTTGTCCCAAGGACGTGGATTGTTCCAGGCCATTATCTATGCTAGCGAACAGTTACCGTTTTCTAACTGCATCCAATTATGTCAAATTAACGCATTTTATTGGGGGAAGTAGACGGATTACTTTTTGTGAGTGTGCAGTTTTTGTTTTGCGAAAAAAAACACAAGCGGAAGTATTGTTAAAGGTAGAAATCAAGTTATCTTGTAACGCCGGACATCCTTATATAAAACACCTGCGAATGGAAAAACTCCAAGGTCGCTACACAATAGATTTCGATCGTTTGTATACAGTCTTCGCATAAGGTTTATACCATTTCACAGAAAAACCGAGGTGTTATCTACGAAACCGGAAATCCCTGATTCAATAGAAAAATAACCGTATCACGAAAACATTAAGATAAGAAGTAGGTGACTGTATCACTAGAATCGAGACTTAAACCATTGTTGTGGTGGAATGGAGAAATGAATGTCCAACTTGTAGTTGAGCGGAAGTGCAAAACTGCGAACGTTTGACAACGGATGAGCATCGAATCTCCTTTTGTGGTATGTCAACTATATGGGCCTTTAGGTCTGGTCATAGAATGAAAAAATAATGAAGAGGGTTGAACTTTTACATTGTTAAAGTTTGCATTAATGCCATGTTTTATTCATAAACAGGTTGCAGCGTAAAATCTATTAGGCAAACAAAACGGCATAGTAGGAAAATAATTAAAATAGCTCACTGTTGTTAAGCTTCAATGATTTGCTTGTATAGAGAAAAATTGTACACGCGTAACTTCGAAGCTTGACAAAATACAAATACAGATATATCGCATCACAGACGTAACATTGAAGAGACATCAATGACGGACATAGTAAACACATTTCATTGATAAAACCAATCCGGTGGGAATGTATTCCGGTGTCGCGTTTCACGGATATATCACGCTGGTGATAAATGTAACTAAGCGTAAACATGACGTCATTGAGGTGTGAAAGGCACTTTGATTGCTAAAAGAACATGGGATAGGTGCATTATTTGTTTTATATGTTTTGTTTAGATCAGTGAATCTTGCAACGTGATTTTAAAGGGGCAATTGAATAGATTTTAAAATAAATCGTTTGAACAGCTAACGTCTATAAAATTCCCAGCATCACACACGACCAATAAAAAGGGAATTTAAGAAATCGCTTATCAGCAGCCAGTCCTAATTTTGTCAAGTCCGCCCCCACCGTATTCGGTTTCTTTTCTTATCTGTTGCATCTCGCATCCGGTCAATTTTCTTTCATTAACAAATAAACAATCCTTGTTATAGACAGAATTATATTACCAAGCGATAATGGGTGTTTCTAAGCCAACTGATGGGTTCATCCGGTCATAAATAGTAGAACGACGATTTCTGTCCAATGATCGCCTCTTGTTAAGTTTGTGACAGAAAGAACGTCAAGCATTGTCACATTACGGCGTTCTATTAATAGATCAATGTATTGATCATGATGCTACGCTATATACCAGAATAATCTATCGCGATAACATGATGATTTGACACCTAAAAAGGTCATATAAGATGTTTTGTTACGATTGGACACTCATTAGCATGAATGCGGGGGCTGGTAGAGTGATTTCACAAGAACTGATGCCTGAAAATCGGGTACATGATAGATGTAAATGTCTGGACAGCAATTGTCTGCTGCGTGTATTTAATGTTTCGGAATATCATCAGACAAATAATGTTACCAATTACAATTAGGGAGTTCGCATACAATTGAAATAGCATGGTTTATATGCCGTTACAGATAGCATCAGCGAGACACACACCCACATCTCTCCTACGTTAATTGTATGTTAGAGGGTATATCATCACCTCAACGTGACCAGGTTCGACGGGATATATCCTCTATTTGTATCGGTACATGACAAGTAGCCGAGTTGGAGTGTGGCAGATAGCAACTTCTACTTGATGTTATTTCCAAAAGGCAATGACCAGTCCGGTGGAAGTTTACTCGCTTTATTCTCAATTGAAGTCCACTCAGATATTGTTCTTTTGGGAAGAATTATTCTGAATTGGCTATTATGACCTCTCAATACAACAAGTTGTAGCCTTTTTCCCCAAGAAGATGTCAAATTGACAAATCCAACATTCGCATACAATGTTTGTAGCAAAACTTTTTTTTTCAATTGTGATGTGTTAGCAAAAAATAAAATTAATGAACGTTGATGAAGAAATATACGATGATGTTGCCTTTGCCTCTAAACTGTGTTAGATACACTCTGTTTCACTCTCAAGGGGGTGAACGATTGTTTTATTCTTACCAAATGCGAGAGTCGACTTTTACAGAACGTTCCAAAGATTTGAAAACAATACCTTGCTGATATTTCGACAATTGTAATCCACTTCATCCGATTAGGCAAACACATCGTGTCGTCCATTTATGTAATTGACATTATGTAATGAAGATATCATGAGAAGTAAACAGAGCTTGAGACAAAAACAATTCACCTTCCTCGGAATAAGACGGGGTACTCCCAACACTCAGTGTATGGTTTAAAACCGCAACCAAACGGCAACACCTGTTGATCACTGAAAAAAATCATACCTTTCAGGTGTGAAATTTCCCTGAATCCTTTAAAGGGATGGACGAGTGTTTTAGTCTATGATACCTTACCTATCCTAGTCATTAAGGCGACGAGACAGTACAATTATCACATTGGCGACAGTACCAGTTATTGCAAATCACCATGCCATTTGAACCGTCTATCGCAGAACTGTTTGTCCATCTAACTATGAACATTCATTGTTTTGATACTTACTCACGTGTTCTGCTGATATGCAATGCACGTGCTCACGTGATACAGCCACTATGCGTTCAATGCAATAGACCAAATTCTCCTACAAGTTGTAAGGAGGCCTCGATCGGCCGAAAGGCTAACAGCTCTATCATGCCAATCTTTTATCTTACTGATGGATCTTACTGATGGAACGAACACAGTCCTGCTTGCTCAAAACGTTTTGGTAGACTGCTTAAAATTCAAGTTCAAAAATTACAGAAATTATGAGAAAAGGGAGAAAAATTTACTCACACATAACTGAATTGAAAACATATGAATTAAAGATGCAGAAATTAAAGTATACAACAATTGCCAAAAGCATGTCATCGGCGGCGTGTTCAGTGATGGTCCTGCAGGTAGGGCGTTAGAATTGTACCTGCTGCCTCTATTGCAAGATCGTAAAATGCGACTTAATTTAGGATCTTATCTTTTCTCTACTTCCTAACTGACTTTATCTTTCCTAATGCCTCCCTTGGGACCGCCTGGCCGAGACACACCAAAGTCCATAAAAAATGATAGTTTCTGCTCCTGCTTAACGCTAAGTAAACTGGGAGTGGGACGACTGGTTCGCCTGTTGTCATTATAATGTGTCCGGGTGGGGTATGTTGCTTGGTGTCTTTGCTTTCATACAGGTGGCATGCTTCAGTAATATAGCACTACAAAAAGGGCAACAGTGCCACTATACAAGAAGACAACATGAATATACCGCAGTCTCTCGAAACACGCACCTCGCACAACATACATACAGCACACCGCATACATGGGAGGCCGTCCTTACATGTCCGTAGCTGTTAATAGGACGTTAATTTATCAAACAAACAAAGTGTTCATTGAGAGAGCACTATAAAAGAGCCAGACTTCCCCATGGAGACTCAGTACGAATATGCCACTAAAACCTACACACATGAACAAGATGTAAAGCATTGCACACAAGGCCGTCCTTAAATGACCATGCCTGTTCATGTTTTATTGTTTAATTCGTTTAACGCATAAAATTGTCCAATATGCTTCATGCAAATATCCTTACAATAGGTATAGTTTGGCCCCTAAATGATCTTAGTTTTCGATGGGCCGTAAAACTTAACAAACATACACACCACACAATAGCTCAGCAGATTAGAAATGTACCTGTTGTTTCCAATTGCTTGATCATAAAAGGCGACTAAATGTAGTATCGTATTTCTTCTCTTTCCTCCTGACGTCTCCCCTGACACAACCTCACGTTTGGCCTTCACGTGAGTGCTCGCCTCTGTTGGGGAGACTCTGGGTTCTATCCTCTGGCAGAGACACACCAAAGTTTATAATACTGGTAGTCTATTCCCCTGCTTAGCGGCATGAAGCATTATAAAAAGGACAAGAGTTCCACTATACAAAATGACACAACACGAATATGCCGCCGTCTCTCTAACACACGGACTTGATACACGCCTCACACTGCAAACATGTACATGGAAGGCCGTCATTAAATGACCATGGCTGTTGGTAGGACGTTTATTAATCTCACAAACAAACAAAAATAACAATATTTTTTTTAGTGTTCGTCAGTTCCTCGTCATCACAACCATATTTTGAAGAAAATAAACTCCGAACGTAAATGGCATTACTACATATTTTATTATGTTCATTTTAGTATCACTACCGATTTAATTCGATAGATATAAATTTACAAGCAAAGTTGCAAATGCGATAACAAATATCTACCACTGACAACGAATAAGCGACACAGGTAAAAGATCTCAGGAAACTCTTGGAAAACCCACAAAACTTTACCAAACATTGGCCAAGCAGGTAAGGTGTTAGAATTGTTACTGCTGCCCCTATTGCAAGATCTTAAAAGGCGACTAAACTTAGGATCTTATCTTTTCTCTACTTCCTAACTGCCTTTATCTTTCCTCACTGTTGGCCTTGAGTTGAGCGTTCGCCCCTGTGAGGAAGGCTCTGGGTTCTGTCCCCTGGCCGAGACACACCCAGGTATATAAAAGCGGTAGTTTCTATTCCTGCTAAGCGTTCAGCATATAGGGAGTGGGACGACTGGTTCGCCCGTTGTCAGTATAATGTGACCGGATGGGATGTGTTGCTTGGTGTCTTCGGCGGCGTGCTTCAGTGATATAGCACTATAAAAAGGGCAACAGTCCCACTTTACAAGCAGACATAACACGAAAATACCACAGTCTCCCAAAACACGTACCTCGCACTTCACACACGCTACACACAAGTGTTGATATATATTTTGATTTTATCATTCCTCTGGAACGTCTTGTTTTATTCTCATTTAATGACATATTTAAACTTTAAAGTATTATTGGAAGTTTGGCGTCGTTTAAAAGTAACTTTTCATCTTACAAGATACAAGTGTATACCTTATACCGGTTGGAAAATAGAGAGGAAAAACATTTGCAGCAAATGTCAGCTTCCGTACACATATTCGACCTTGTCCCACTGACCCAGAGCTGTCTTAACATATATACGCATCCATGTGTGGCCGCTCTGTGATTAAATGCTTGGTCGATCAAACGCTACCCAGACCACTTAACCATATGGCTTATTACGTGAGGCCCTACCCTGGCTCTATTGTATGCCATACATATTCACGTTTATTACTCACCACGTGGTCAAAATGCATCATCATACATTCATGAATTAATTTGACATACGTGCGCTATCTCTAGCCCTTACTAACTTTATGCACTGGAGCTTGTTTAACACGTCCGATAACTACAGATAACAAGGGGGTTTATATAACCTTCAGGCTTTCTTTATTGTGGTTTAGAACAGGCGATTAATTAAAGTTACACCCATTAAGGTGCAAAGAAATACCATCAATATTCAAAATACTTTTCATCAAATTTTGGATCCTATGTTTGAACGTTTACATATCTTTGCCATCGTTTCGTTTTTTTGCTAAACAGAGATTTACCGCACCATCTTGAGCAGACCTTGAGCTAAAAAAGCAGGAACTACATTTAACATGTCCTTGATACATTTATTCTATATTAACATCCAAATTGTGGAACATTTTATTTTGCACCCGAAGCACCGTTTTAGATTTCTGGAGCCAATACGCTGCAGTTTATCTTTTTAAGTATATTAGTTTTATTTATTTTTTGATAAAATTACTTGCTACACCAATGTTGCATTTAGTATTTGCTTCCTCGATAGGAGTGAATTACCGATTGATCTTATTGAATATTCTTTTATGAAATTAAAATATAATCAATTTAATTATAATTCTAAATGCACGTTATAGGTCTAGTTCTCCGACTTCTCATTAATGACATTAAACAATGTTTATGTAAAATACCGTATACTAAAATACATACATAGTTATTCATAAGTAAAAACAAGATCAGTAGAAGAGTATGCAAAAGGAAATCAGTATATAATACAGGAATATATAAAATTAAAATAAGCATATCGTTTGACCAATGTTTTCAGTGTCAATAGCGTTTAGGGATTCAGCCAACATCAAATATTGTGGCCCCTGCTATATAGAAAGCACACTACGTTTGCTTGTATGTACAATTTACCAATACGTCACGTGAAACACCAGAATGCACATTTTCTTTTTTGTTATTTTCATTTGTTTTTTTTACCTGTATGGTTAGTATTCTAAATATGTTACCGTGATAATAAACAATGCGATAAAAAAATGCTACAACACAATACTGATGAAAAATTTTGTTTGCGACTTTTCACTGGATACGTAATTTACATTTTAAATGTCATAAACATTAGTTTATACTTCCTTTACTTGTAAAAAAGCTCGTATCTATAAAATTATTATGCAATATCATGGGTTAAATATTGTAAGACAGACGATATTTTTATACATTCATTGTCATAAGTGGTTGTTGTCGTAGTAACAATAAATCTATCACAAAAAAAAATACAAAAAAGGGAAACAGAACTATAATTATTGTTGTTTTCCCTGCAGATGTTTGTTATCATGTCTGCGTAAACATTTAACGTGAAATAACACGACACGATCACCTAATCAACGCCTCTATTAAGATTTATTAGAATATGGCAGATTCGCAATACACCAACAAGTTTTAGTGTGTAGCCTTCTCTACATTTCTATTTGCGTTGTAAATGAGTTTCCCGGCTACGTCGTAGAGAGAGTTATTTGTCGCACTTAAAACCCATGAATACATCCCTGAATTTAAGATGAAATAATTTCGGTTTTATCTATTTTGAGGCTGGTATAGCCGTGTAATACTGAAGGAAACGTTCGCGGTGCAGCCTGTCCAAGTAGTTGATTTTTTTGTCTTTAAAATACTTGTATATAAATTGAATACTTACCATTCCTTGGTTTTGAGGTAATCATATGGTGATACGTTTGTACGACATGGACCCTATAGCCTGTGTAAGCCAGCAGACAGGGATGTTTTACGGCCCATCATACACGTGCACTATAGACAAACACATCACTCATTAGCAAACCAGTGGAACATTAACGTCACGTGACCTCCATCCGAACACACCTTCATCTGTAAATTATTATATTCTGCTGATGGATTTACAAAATTAAACTGCGTACACTACTAATACATTATGATAATGAAATTATATGTTATACTGAATGATAGAACAATATAAATATAACAGACTGGCCTGTGCACTAATCTGGCAGCATGTGTCAGTGAGGTCAGTGAGATAGCACTATTGCATGGGGACACACCATAATATAGCCTTCCAAAGCACGCATTGAACAATCTAACTTGGACAATTACATGTACAGTAAAACCCCTATAATTCCAACAGCAATTGACCATATCAATAGTTCGAGGGATACAGGATATTCAACACATCCGAGTTAGGTCACGATGATCACGATCGATCATCAACAGTCAAAAGTATGGTCTGAAACTATGACAAATAATTCGTGTCAATGCCATTTTTATGATGCTTTTTAAATTAATTCAATTGAAGACCTTACGTAATAATTAGTGAACCTGCGTGTAGTAGAACGTTATACATTTGTATAATAGCACGAATATACGTAACAGGCATTCTATATCTCTAAAGACGACATCATTTTCTGTCCAAGTCTTTTTGTGCTACAATATTACAGCTGATTATATACCTGCAGCCCAAAATGCCTGATCGAAGGAGGCGACTAAAATTGTTTCATTTTCAATAATATTCCACAGATATCCACACACTCTACATAGGCGCATACTGCTCTTAGTTGCCAGGAGAGCAGGGTTCATCAGATATTAATATTGCTTTGTGCAATTCAAAGAAATTAATTAAGTAAACAGGAAATGTCAATATTAACAATTTAATTAGTTGGATTATAGTAGAGCGACTCGCTTTATGTAGCAATTTTCGGTATATTGTGTCAAACCAATTACATTTTCTTTTATACTTTATCAAAGTTTGTTTTTCATATAAAAATCAGATGAAGTAATAATTCCATTAGAACTAGTTCTGATTACATGTAAATTTTATTTTGACTTTGTATTGCTTATAATTTCTTGTTCTGATGCATTTACATGTTACTGTGATCTAGGAAACTGGTAAATTCGTGTCAAATTGTGCTCTCTTTTGGTAACAGTTTTTGAACACCATATAATCTCGATAGTTTATATTGATAATTGGACAACATCGTTATGCTTAAGGTCAGCATGTTAACAGGTGCATGCTTGTGCATATCATGTCTACTTATATCTTCGGTTCTTTATTAGGATCAATTGTCTTTATATTGTCTGTGTATGTGTTCTATAGCGAGATGCACGTGTCGCGTACTAAACCTTACAACTATTTCTAGTGTTTTACCATTATCAATTATGACATGCCTGAATATAATGTTTTTCGCTGTATACACACGACAAAGACAATAATCTGAGTTCAGTTTTTATTTCTTGTTGTTTTCACCACTGACTCCAAAGCTGAACCACTTAGTTGACGTGCAGGTCTGACTTTATTGGCCAGCTACATATCAAATGAACGACGGTCACCAGGCTATATACCTTAGTAACGCGCATCAGAGCCTTGGTAATGGGCATCAGAGCGAGGCTCAGGTTCAAGACACTTAAACCAGTGAAATATGCAATGAACGCATGAGAATGGAACGATGTTCTCGATATTTAACAATAAAAATGTTAACGACGACGAAAACTCGATGGAAACAGAAGACAATGTCAACATTTGACATTTGAATAATGATAGATGAAGTGGTATAAATAAAATACGTAAAAATATACACATAACCAAATTAAAATCTCAAAACATAACGCAAGTCTGGAATCTTTACATCTCAGTGTCCAGACTCATTACAGGCGAATAGTGACAATGACCTACAATATTCACAAAGTTCAATGAGAATGAGGTGATGAAGTAATTACATTTACATACAAACAACACGAATTTATAACAATGAACAGCAATGCTAGACGGATGTGACGTAACGGAAATGATATAATGAATAATAACAGGTACAACCAGTGTTCATATTCCACTTTGCTGTGTAATACCTGAACAATGTATTAGCTGTTATGATAGTATGACAGTGATATAAATAAACTGCACTAATGTGTATGGTACATAGTACCGTTCCTTATTGCACAAATATTCATGTTAAATGGCCACTGTGAATTCTGTCGTCAAATACATAGAACAAAGTTTAGTGTTATAGTTTTCAATATTGTCATCTAACAATGTATACAATATATCGTATTATGTACATTATCAAGAAGAAGCCGTGGCGTGATTATGTACACAACATACGATGACCAAGTATGACATCGTTTGATTTGAGACAGAATGGTACCTCAGGATGAATACATAATGATACGTAACAGTCAGCAGTTACTCCATCGATTGTGAGTAGCCCCTATGGTGTGACCCATATTGACGTCAGCAGTGAATTATTCCCCTTGAATTTGAAAGCCGTTCCATAAATAAATTCATTAACAACGTTTCCCCATATCTAAAACATTCTAAACATATGCTATGTGTGATAGATATTTTATAGATATTTTCCCGTGTAGAGAGGATACTGTAAATGCTTATTTAATTATCATCATTTGACGATAGATAACGTACGGAGAGGATATACAGGACACAATATAACTTATCATTAGTATTAACGAAATTAAATAAGATTTGAAGAATAGCAAACAAGTTATTATAATACATTGTGAGTAGATTGTACTTTCCTTGGACATCTGTTTTAATGAATAAATAACTATCCTACTATTTGTACAAAATAGCATTATCACAGCATCGAATGACTCCACAATGAACCGCACAAGATATAAATATATATATGTACATGTCGAGGTGTCTATAAACAGCGTGTGGTTCAGTACCACAAAACTCTTCCTGTCACAATAACTACATTGGAGTGCGCATGTGCAGCAACACATCCTGGAAACAGTTGAATTTTACCCCAAATGTAGCGACAGTGTCCGATAACCCGAACTACTGTAGGTATGGCACAACCTAGCTAACCTAGCTAAAAGACCTGCGTGTGTCAATGTCCATCAAACACAACTCTGAGGTCCTAACAGTTCATTAGTTCGGGATGCTTGATATATGATACGAGCTATCAGTGATGGCTATCTTCGTTCACACGTTTGTAGTCAATGAAGGAAGTTTTTCCTCACCTCTGTTAGCAGGGAATGTACTTTTGTTACATTAAATACTTGGACAAACCGAGTCTATTTTTGATCGAATGAGTTAAGTCTTATTTCACTAGCATATGCTTGCTTATTCTATCTGTACCGTATTTGTTGGATGTCGCATAAACATTTACTACCAAATGTGACGACATCGGACCTCACAGAACCGAGACTCCAGTGTTTCCACGTACAAAGCAGAGGTGACTACTGCAGCTCTTTGTATATGCTTAAAGGTTGCCGATCTATAAGGAATAGTTTCTAACGAATATTTATCAACTCTTTGAGAACACATCTCCTACGAATCGCCACCGGTGTAACAAGCCATGTAGAATATCTCTGGTATCACAGGAACGGCTAGTGTTTCTATATGTCGATTATTTTGATCATGATTTGCTCCCATATTTAGTTTTCTTTCTGGTAGTGTTTTTTGAGTTTTGAATTCTTGATCACGTTTCCAGCTCGGTGTCGTCCGGTTCCGGCGCAGCCACAATATCACTCTGAATCTCGAACGGTTCGTCGTGCATTTTCCTCACGTCACAGATATCGTACCACATTTCATACCATTTACCAACGTATTTTATAGCATTTCTGATTTGTTTCTTTTGTCGAGGATGGAAAAGATAATTTTGCCAAACGTGTTCGTCTTTTATGAAATAAACTGTTTTGTTTTTGTAAGAGTAATAAACAGCGTCAACATTTCCTGTTAATACTTCATCCCCCTCTACCGTCGGAAACTCGTCCTCAAATCTCACTGTCCGTATGCAACATCCACGTGTCTCTTCAGGTTCTTTGGGATCGTATACGTAGACCTAATTGAATGAAACAAAAAGAATGTAAATTATTTAACCGATGCAGGCTCTGTATCAAATATTTGCGGTAAAGTTTCAAACTGCCTTACACCGATAAGACCATAGTAATACATAACACTTTATCTTACGTCAGCATGTTTCACCAGTTATCTGATTATTCAAAGACTCTTACTAACAAGACTCAAAGACTTCAAGTGTTAATCTGTGTTGGCCCTAACATCTATCTCTTTCGGATAGTGCAGGCGAGTCAGATCTGGGGACACTCAGGATATGGTATCCCAGCCCGATACTCACCGCCATCGAACTGTGAAGTAAATGCACTTGATGTTCCACTTACCAACTCCCCTTTGAAGAAATAGATATTCCTATCCCTCATATCGAAGAAAACTGAATCCAAATGATCCGGAACGCCTTCGGCACCCTCCTCACCAGGTTTGGGTCCAAAGTCATCTCGGATTAGTCGCGGCCAGCCGTCGTACACCAGGTCCGCTTCACTGTTATACTTATAGTAATTTTCTCCTGAAAATATAATGATTGTCGCTTATCAACAAGATTTCCAAATATGTGATGAACAGAATCAAAAAACGTCTTTTCTTATCAACTGACGAAGGTTTTTTTTCATTTTTTTAAAAATTTATATAGGCGTTTTCATTTTGCTTTTCTTTCGTAAAATTTCGTAAAAATGTAATGATTGTTGCTTATCAACAAGATTTCCAAATATGTAATGAACAGAATAAAAAAAACGTCTTTTCTTATCAACTGACGAAGGTTTTTTTTTTCATTTTTTTTTTAATTTTAATTGGCGTTTTCATTTTGCTTTTTTTTCGTAAAATTTATATGGTGAATGTAGGATGCATTAGTATGGTGTTCAGCACGATTCATTTTGAATACAGACTATTATCTTCATTTCGTATTTGTAGAGTTGAAGGTTGTGCAACGTATAGCTTTGTGATAATGTGTTATACCCTATACTGTCCAGAATGGAGATATATTAGACTATTAGACATGTAAATGGAATATAAACGTCTGTTCTGTCTGTCTCTCAACAAATAGACTTAATTCAATTGTTACGTCGGGTTATTTTTAACGCTTAATGGTAATTGATAACGATTTAGAGGAAACCTTATAGTAAATGTGCTAATTTCCTTTGGACATTTTCACGACGTTCGGCACTTTGCATCACATATCAATTACATTCGCACATATATGGCTGGAACAGGCGAGCCAAAACTCAAATTCCGTGTAAATACCCATTATACAATGGCAAACTCTTTCTATTTCTCTCCATAAATTCACGCTTTGTTAGCAATTGAATTTAAACCTAGTAACGTACCGAATGGAATTTAGAGAGCATCTGAGAATACAGCCTTGCTGATGTGATTGGCTAATACAGAGACCACGTGAAGCGCAAACTCATGACATGAGAGGGTCTAAAAGGATTAATTATGTAGGAGGATCGGTTTCAACAAATTCCGCCGTAGCCGGTCCCAAGCCCGTGTTGAGAAAGGAGGAGGGACAAATGGTCTTGAGTAGACGTTGTAAGCTAAATCCTGACTATAAGCAATCACCAATCAAACTGGTCACATCTACTGATATCACCAGCCAAACTGGCAGATACTCTCAGGATAGGTTTTATATACAAACTAACACTTGGGATCTGCTTCAAACAAATACTGCCAAAAAAATCACATATAAATGTCATTTACACTATTTGGAAGGAATCATTGTATTTATTAGTTTAAATATAATTGATTTAATTTTTGTAGATTTCCAGAATATTTAAAACCTTTTAATATTAGGTGTACATGTGATACCATTGATACAAAGGTCTAATTGTTTCTTTATAGATCAAACAAAGGATGACATTAAATTATTGTGACATTTCATGATTATGAAATATGTAGTAGCAGTATAAAGGAACGTGAAGCCTGCCGGTGGCCTTACTCTCACGAACCTGACATTAAGTTGAGTAATGTCGGGCCCCAACACTCCCACAGAAATACGACTGTAATCCAACACCACTGCTGCATATGGAATTGTATTTCCCTTTATCATATATAGTATTTTGTTCGCAGAAATTTTTACAAACCTAATTCTAGTATTGCTATAATTAATTTTGAACTATGTACAATATTATACTTTGTAAAAGTTCTGACTGTCAGTTGATTCAGGATTAATGGATAGATGAAATGGATAGCGAAAATATAACTTAATAAAATTGTTCATAGGACACCATATTAGCAATTATGCAATTAACTTAAAAAACTATTTCAAGGCTAACGATGAAACAGTAGATGACCTGGTATCGGCCGTTATATAGTCTTCTATGTTTAGAGGTGTACATGTGTTTCGAGATATGTTGTCCACCAACTTATAATAATTAAAAGAGTCGGAAGAAAAAATCTCGGAAGTAAAATATTATAAGAAACTCAATTCCCACGATTTGAATATTTATATCACAAACAAATCTCATGTTATAATTAAAATTTAATTTCAGATTGTAATGCCAATAAAACTACACCTGAAATATATTGTCCATGGTCTACTGACTTCCCAGATCGTAGCCTGACTCACATATCGCCTATGAACACATTTCATAGCTACGCTACGCATTGTATGGATAAATACTATAGTGCAATGTACTTCTGGACGCATTCACATACAGAAAGGTGGCTCTTTTGTAACAGATGTGTACTAATGAAACTGCCGCGGATTGAATGCCTGTTAGTAGGTATCTGGAAGTTTTAATAAGTTTTTTTTTCATATTTGTAAAGGCGAACTATGTCCTTGGAAGGTTAAAGAAGATTGTTTGAAATCTCCAGAAACGCTACTCCTCCTTACTACTGTTCTGATTTAATTGGTAAGACGGGGCCTGTGTTAACATTCTTTGGCCATATGTCTAAATTCAGATTTGAGATATATACCTTTAAAGAAATAAGCATCATCTATGATGACGTTGCCTGCAAAGTACCAGACGTGTATATAGGCGTCGACGTCATCGGGCACACCCTTCCACTCACGTGCAATATACAGGGGGTCGCCATAGCGCGTGCGGTTGGCATGGTTCTCGTACATCCAGTAGTGGTTTTCGCGAAAAAAGTACGTGTTAAAGATGAACTGGTTGTCGGGTCGCTTCCGTACCCAGTCAAACACTGCACTGAACCGGCCCTTGCAGACACCTGTGGAGGGAGGCAAACAATTAGCCAAATACTCACCACATACATTAAATTATTTAATAGCAGATGTGGAATAATGCCAAACAAAGATTCAGCAACATATTTCTATTCCGTAAACATAAACCGGTCTGCCGCAAGACAGGTTATTGTTTGAAAGTGGGGAATTATCACTAACAAGCCGACTGTGTGATCAATTAGATCTATTTCGGTATGACGTTTGTAATGGAACTAGCGACCGCAGACATTACCAACTTACGTCTACTGAATTGCCATGTTACATATCTTAATGCAATTTCGGATTCAAACGTAACGCGAGTAATATGTGCATCTTTGAATCAGACCTAGCAACAGTCTGCAGATTAGATGCCTGTATAATTGAATATGTGTAAAATTTATATAGGAATAGGGCAAACAAGGGTAACAGAAGAGATAGAACTTATTTCATTAATATTAAATTTGTCTGTCTGAGAAAATGCACTCATTCAGTCTTACTGGGTTTGGCGTAATAGCCTTTCCCTCAAGAGATATATTTTTTGTTTTAAATTGCCTACTTCGATCCGGTTTAGATAGATGCAATGTACTATCAAGGTGCAAACTGACCATTACTATTTCGATAGAAACATATTACAGAGTACCTACCACTAAAACTGCCTGTAGCGGAGTTTTTATTTCGATAATGTCTTGTTTATAAACCCTTGAATACATTATGCTTTTTTTGACGAAATATTACCGTAAAGTGTCTGTATCTGTTTCCTGTCTTCCCAACCTAATTCGAACTCCTTATCGGATGCCACTGACTGGTAGATCGCATACATGATGGAATAAGGCTTGTCCGTGTGGGTTAGACCAAGCACGTGTCCGATCTCGTGGACGGCGACCCGCAGTAGGTAGATACCATCCTTTTCCATGTTTATAGACTCGATAGACTTGTAATCCTCCTCGTCGTCAAAGTGGACATTTCCTCCAATCACTGAGTGGGCAATCTCCCCACCATGACCGTCGAACCGCCGACCGCAATTCTGATGTGAACCTGAAAACAAAACAGAAAACATGTAAAACCACAGCTAAAATTATCATTATAGTTGTTAATATATTCTCTCCTACACTTTATAACGTACGTATATGTTGCATATATTTAATTCTACAAAAAAAAAGGTCTTTTTTGTAAAAATAATTTATTTTTTCATTTAAGAAATTAAAACTCCTGCACAAAGTGTCTTAGGCCAAGGAAATGGAATCATAAAGCATGGGCGACTTAAGAAAATATCGTTCAAGGCAACTGGTAACTGCAAGAAAGCCACTACAGCCATACTACTAAAGTAAGCAGAATAGAGTGATGGAAGACTCAAACACTTCTAACTGGGTATCCGACCCGCCTTCCCAGAAACATAACATACCGGGCGGTCCATGTTTGAATTCCATTTTGGCACCAATACCAAACATCATAGACCAACAAGCGGCGGCTGTGTGGGGAATACGTCCAATAGTGTTACGAAAGGTTTATAATAAAGGCACATGGCAAGTGTATCTCGCATGTTGTTAAAGGCAAATTGGAATTTGAACCGATACATATGTGCCTGTTTGAACTATACAGGTGGATTTTTTGCGCTTGTGTGATTGTCCTAGATGACAGAGGCTTATTGTACAGCTACTGTGGTGGGTGGGTGAGGTGAACTAGGCAAGTTGCTTTACTAATTGAACTTTTGGGCGTTCTCATTGGCATTCCATAAGAATGTTCGATGCACTCATTTGATGTCAAAAATACAAACACAATGCAATTCCTGCCGCTATTTTTCTATAGTTGCATGTTGGTATGGATGATGCTGTTCAAAGATGTAGTCTGCGCCGGTAGGCCTCATTCCTCCCATTTGCGCCGTGTGCGTCCTCGTTTTATTCATTAATAACCACTTATACATACTCAGTATCAATGGCGAGTGCTTTTGATTCACACATTATCAAGTAGTGCATGTGCTCACAAACTGCAGGGTAAATAGGCAACAACCCTTTATAATTTTCTGAAACCTGTATCTTACACTATATAATCTTCTACTACATCGACAGCTATCATATATTGTTATTCACTCCCCTGAGATTACAGGTGCATAGTCGCATTACGGGGAATTGTTTATAAAATTACAATTTGTGTGAAATCTTACGGGTAATGATAATGTTATTTAGCAAAGCATAATTGACCAATCGCCATGACACTTGAAAATGCAGCAGGTGACCTCTATCGGCAAAATCCAGCGATATGGGCTATAAGATTATTACGCTACATCTTAGCTGCACTTTAGAGGCTTTGAAAGGAATGGAAATGCCTTACGGTGTCTGGTAGTGGAGGGTGTAAACAGAGTAGAGTGCTTCAGTCCTTATTATCAAAACGATAATAAGGAAGATACCGGGTCTCACTAAACGTCACCGGCTGGTAGGGAAATAGTGAAAGTCCTGATAAGTGTGTGAAGTAATGGTTTCACGGCCTGCTATATGTCTACCACGGTTTTCAGACAGTACAACGTGTCTTATGTAAAGGTGGGATATATTACACACATCATGACATTAAACCTATCAACTGTATATCATGATAATACAGAACAAAAGTGTATCCTATTGTGGTAATCAAGTTCAAATTGATTTACAAATATCTGAAATAGCCGCATATATTTATGGATCTAGAACAACAAGTGAATTGTCCTGATGCGTCAAATTCGCCAAACGTGTAACTGGTACGTAGGAAGCGCATATCTGCAGTTCAGATGTATACACGTATACCATCATCGATACAAGGTATAATTATACCCACGTACGAATTACAGGACGTCAATATTTTGAAACCATTTCACATTTTATGGTGAACATTGGAAGACAAATGTACAGTGCATTTAGATATAACTCTTCGGATTGTACATATAAACCCTAACCCGTATAAAATGATGTTGGGAGGAATGAATAGCTTGTTTTCAGTATAATGTTACAAAGTTATCGTACCCAAACTAAAACAGAAGACGCGATGTATTGCGATTTCATGAACTCTAAAATCAATCATCATGCCCTTAAATGCTGGTTCAATGCAAAAGTAACCGGAACCAGATAAATCCCTTCCTGGTTCGTATTACAGAAATTTTGTTTATTTATGTGAGGAGAAATAAAGGAAAGTAGATTTCTACAAAGCAGTCACAACTTGTGAATATTATGTTTACGCTAACGATACTATATTATGGCATTTCCTTGTTTATGATCACGTAAAGTCTATGGATTAAAGCTGGTACATCACAATGTGTATAAAGTATATATAAGGGTCTCTATCAAAGCCAAGATCGTAAGCTTACTTTCTTGTAAACAATGAATTGAAATGATATATGCAAATGAATAAAGAAGAACTTGAGATTAATAAGACGTTTCCAGTTCATTATTTTATATTAAGTACACCATACTCCGAATAGTTTGCCTTGGAGTATATACACCTTCCTTGTTCTAAGTATAGCATACAATTTACACTTGGTAGTTACATAACTTGCTAAATTCATCTTAATTTCATTATTTGTAATAAACTTCAAACCTGACATATCGTTTAATAGAAAACTCTTAACAGGACATAACAGTGCTTCAGATCCACATCCTTCATATTACATCACAACGATGATAAAATATTTCTAAACTTAAAATTCATAAACCAACATACTTGTACACTTGTAAAGCGTTCCCATATAGTTACAAAACATCCCATGTTTCAGTGGATATTCAATGATTAACGTAAAAAAGTCTATACATTTCGGGAAAAAAAACATGGCCACATCCATAACAGCGGGATGGGTGTGCTCTGTTTACTGTAGTGTCCGCCTAACCTGTACAATGCCACTCAATGGGGAGTAGACTCGACCGACTAAAACATACCATGGCGAACATCTGTACATACTTATCCCGGCGATCTTGTTAAAATAATAATATGTATTTTGTATCAGAAGTTCTATACATTTGAATTCCACTTTTTTTCTTTTCCAAAGTCGTGACAGAAGTGTTTTTTTTCTGATATCCCGTTTCATTGGGAACCATATGGGTACTAGAGCTGACAGGTTCACATAGCACGTGCGTCATGACCTTTCTGGAAAAGAAGGGCAGTGGTACGCTTATCAATATTGCCTTGAAACACGAAAAAATATGGGGGGAATGTAACTCCTGATACTCTGCCGATATTCATGTTTGATTTGAACGAAAAAAAAACCCATATATTTGAACTAAGCTCACAATTTTTAAGTCACGCGGTTCTTCTATATATTGTATCGTACGAGACCGTGCGAGATCACACGAGAAAACAGGCATGGTAAGCACGTCATCATCAGCCGAGATTAGCGAACATACGAAGTCTGGACTAATTACAATCACTGTCAGGCTGCAAGCATAGTCGACTTGACAGTTAGACCCGTCGTTTTCTTTCATTCATAAATCCTACATATGAACGACATACGTCCCATGTGGTAATACTATGATATATATACAACTTTCCAGACCACGAACATGGGTTCGTGCGTGTAATGTTGTGAGTCATCATCTTGGACGCTTGCATTTGATTACAAAGATATGGCACAGAAACAATAAAACATGTCAGCAAGAAATTTTGGACATGATTCCTGATATGAAATCTCTAAAGATTATGTAAAATGATGTGTAAAAAGTTCTAGACGATGACCAATATTAACTACAAATTTCACCCATTATATTTTAGACCTAGATAAACTGTTAGAAAAACTAACCATATTTGTCCTTCTTGTGACATACGATGTAAATTTTAACGGAAATTGATAAGTAATATGATGCACTTGGTGAGCAGGCAGCCAGATGAAGACAGACATAGTAATTCCAATGGATGCACTATAATGTTGTGGTTCATAGACATATGTACTGATCTCAACTCTACTAAAGTACGATGTGTCTGTTTTCATTGCTGGAACTTCAACTTTTTCATTTTCTATTTTTTTTTTCTATTTGTACAAAAAGACAGAACAAGGTATACCTAAAGTCATGTCGGTGCATTCAGTAACATATTTAAAATAATCTTCAATCAGTGGATCCAGTGTGTTTATAACGATTGTTAAGTTGAAAATAATTGTCGCCAAAGAAAACTAGTACGACCTTTTGTTGTGTGTGCATTTTCTTACACATTTTGCGGTTGCGTCAAACTCCTTTATAAAAAAATATACCCTATTTCGATACCATATTGTCATATTCTGTAACTCAATAAATTTATTCGCAAAACAACCGTGACATAATCTCTACACAGTTCCATTGCATTGAGGTATGTATACTTGTTACACAAGTAACATTCGGCAAATACCATAGCCATACCTATAACGCAGATGCATTTCTCTATGGAGTTACATAGATAACACATTGACCCCAAATTGATTGCTTATCTATAGAGAATCATGATAAAATCTGCGTATTGCTCCAATAGTAAATAAACCATTACATCAGTGATATATCACAACAAGCCTGCATAAAACATACATCTTCTATATCACATTTACGTGTGTAATGTACTATAAATCAATTTATATATCTTGGTCAAGTGAATATACGCTCATACACACACTATTTATCTACGTTATATACCATTTAATGTCGGTTGTCCGTAAAACAATGATATAACAATTGCGTTGTGCGACATCACGTCCAATAAGTGCTTACGAAAAATGCATTGTCAAATTAACAGCGCAAACCTGGTGTACGTTAGCGCGTTACAAGATATGTAAATGCATCGTGTACAAATTAAGACAGTGCTTCATTTTATCTGTTTGGGAATGGTTAACTTTATTGTGATATAATATCATTCAACCTCTTTTTCTGCAAGGTTACAAATCCATAGGCGTTTGAATGTAAACACTTAAAACGAAGGATTGGAAAATTAGGTGTGTTAGGTTTGTTTCCAATCAAACTCAGAGCCACTGTAAAAAATAACGTCGCACTATTGGTTGTATCAGCAGCCAAGCCAAGATAAAGGTAAAAAATGAAACCGGTCATATTAACTATTAGAACACAGAAACAAATTAGGTCAGTTCTCTATTTAGGCAATTGGGAAAATTAAGCGATATCGGATAATATTTTCTGAAGAACCAGGAATATATAATTATTTTGCAATGCCGAATCGGCGCCATGATTTCGTAGAAGACACAACATGGAGAGCTATCAATTATATCCCTGCATGATACTGCAATCCTTTCTATGTGGTACATGGATAGTATATATATATTCCTATGTGCCTAAAGACCATTAAACCGATATCCCTATTACGAAATATAATCCTCAATCGACAGCAAATTAAATTGATATCACTTCTGATTACTGAAATAATATCTACAGCTAGGCAACGTTTCAATGTTATCAGGTAATTTCAAAATAATACTGGTATTAAAATAAATCTACTCATGTAACTTCGACATTCAGAATACTTTAACGTAAACCACTTATTTGGAGGGAAAACCTGTCTATCTTGTAGTGTTTAAGCGCGATACCATTGATTACTAGTTGTCTTAACATATCTCCAAAAGGACACTTTGACTTCAAATCTGATGCAATTCCTATAAACAAAGTTATTAGATATAGCCATATATGTAACCCAGTGCGACCAGTATAATGCTTGTTGTTATATCGATTAAAACAGGGTTCAGTTTTTAATAATACTACAGGAATGCATAATACTTGCCACTTTTGTTCACATAATAATAATGAAAAAAATGTCCAAACATCCATTTTAAAGCAAGATTATGATGTTGCAAACAATACACTGATCGACAGATGTGCCGTTGTCGGAGAAATACTAACCTATATGTCCGATAACAAATCCAGTAAATGTGTTTTACATACTGTTGGTAAGCGAATGACATACCAATAGAAGGTCAGTACGTCGAGAGGAACCAAGTAATGAACTTCCGGAGATAGGGGAGATACGGTCTGGAAAATATGACCCAGTCTCCGCTGGGGTCAGTATGGCTATCATATCGGTTATACTTATATAAAGATGGAGCCGGCGTAACTGGATTCTGGGTGGGATACAAGTTAATGGCCAAGAGGTGTTTTTTTCTGAAACAACATAGAATGCCTGTCTCACTTACAGGGCTATTGGTAAGTAGGCTGTGGTCTGGTGGTTTATGAACCATTTCGTTATAAAGCTAAATTTATTAGTAGCGAAGTTGGAGGTGCCTATACCACACCATTACATATACACTAACTGTCTGTAGTAATGTCAATCCATTTGTCCCTGACCTTTACTTGTTATGTCATCCGGTAACAATTCAAAACAGGCCCCTGAAGCAGGACGATCGCATAACGCATATAAATTATAGCTAAAAACAAGGACATTGTCTTCACGTACGATAGGCGTGTTCAGACTTGGCTGTAGAATATATGGGGAAGGCTACATAAAACATATGCCTTGATATTGGATGCTGTGGTGGCGAGGGTAGTGATTGGGGCACACACAACATGCAATAATGAGCAGAAATATGTTTCAGAAGCCAACATCTGACTCGTCTACTTACACACTCCCCCAATTAACTAGCATTTCCACAAATTGTTTGCCTTGTTTTTCGTCAATAATATCCATAAAACAGTAGCAGATCTCTGTCATTTTACAGGAATACATTCAGATTCGAAATACTTCATAGACGTAGAGAGATCACTAAAAATCATCACACGGGATACGTGTTCACTAGGATTAGTAAACTTTCCGCAGTACGTGACTGATCCCGAGGGGTAGTAATGATGTCGGTACAGGTGGGACCAGACTGGGCACCACACCCTAAGTTAAGCTTAATTATGTAACTAGGCTACGATTAATCGAATCAAAAGGGCAATCAATTTTTTTTCTCCTTATTTAACTTATATGAAAACTTAAGACTTAGTCAGTTTCAGTTTATTTCGAGAAATTTCGAGTGATTTACCCCCACTGCCTATTTTGAAATCTTATTGGCAATGCCCATTCATGAATTCAAGTGTAGAATAAGACGTCATTTCCGTGTCCGGACGTGATAACTAACATCGATTTCCAAAAATTATGTACATATCACAGTCAGATTGCTGAAACTGGTGCCTTTATTTCCTATTCCGAAATCTAAAATAACAATGTAAACAAGTGGTATGGAGACAATAAAACTCCACCAGTGCTAAACAAAGTTATGGTATGACAAATATCTATGACACAATAACTAAAACCAGACGATATAACGAGTACTCTTAGATTGGATGTTCTGTTGATGTCATGTTTTTGTACTGCAGTTTGTTGCAGTTTCCTACATGCCAGGACGAGTGTTGCGATGTAAAGTAACGGTATTATAGGTGCCCTGAGTGTCTTTCTAGTGGTATGAATTACCATAGTGCACTGTCTCCTTAACTACCGGTGAGTACATTCTCACAAGCCATGATAACGATCAGTTTTTTTAGCATCCATCCTAACCAGACATTCTACATGCAAAAGGAATTCCTGGCCGTAACCTGGTAGATGACACTTTGCTTCGATTTTTCCGCGTGGTAACGGGTGCACAACGGGCTTACTCCCTGAATTTCCTGTTTAACATACAGATTCCAGTAATGGCTGAGCTTTACGTCGTATTCAGAACCAGTTTAATGATATATGACATATTTTTAGAATAGAAAAATAGAAAAACGTAATGTTACAATCATAAGACGTTATTAAACTTTAACATACAGACTGTTACTGCATAATGAATGATTCATCGGTCTTAGATATTACGTAGACCAGCGACAAATGTAGGCAAACATATTTCCGTTTTAAGGATAAACATAAACTAACAATATTTAATTTACTAAAATATTAATTAATTATAACATATGAAGTAAACAGTATTATAATATGTTATATCATGAATGTATTTTGAGATTGTCGTCCTAAAGGACCCTTACTGAAAATAGGACGTTAAGTCTAATGTAGCAAATCGATGTAAATATCTACAAAGTATGAAGCTGATTTGTAACAGATACAATTTCTAGGATACGAACACGGACATTACACTCACAATAACAAACAAGAGATAAATTGACTAGGTAACAATAAGTTGAAACCACTGAATGTGAACATAGCAACATCATCACATAATATAGCAGGCAGGCGCAGCCATAACCACTTACCTCACGACAACAGAGGCACTTAACATAGCACGAACGTCCGCATAAAAATAGAAGCTAGGATTACAAAGAGTATATCAGGACCACCCTATGAACGATTTACTGGATGTGGCTTCTTAAGAGGAGTTAAGAATGTCTTTGCGGAAATTTTCGACCAGTGTGTTTTTCTACTAAATGGAACGAACAGAGGTTACCGAAATGCCTAACGGATGATTGACTATAAAACAAGAAAGAAAGAAGAAAAAAATCAAATAGAGAATTCGTACGTAGGATCTTTTGTAACTACCACAATTAACCACATCTAATAGTTATAACCATTGAACAATGATTGCAAATAGTGACTCACTTGGTATAATTCTAATACATAATATTAGTTAAAGAAAACTATATATCAATCTTAGCGATATTTGACCTTGGTAATTGAATTATTCGTATTTATCCCTCTCTGTCAATAGTTTGGCAATCTTGGCAATCTGGAATATGATCCTCTTTATCAAATCATTTACGGTCCCAAGAGGTACATGGAGATACTACGATTTGTTTTACTGAATAAAAATGGTGATGTTACTAAAATACATTACATCATCCCTTACCGTTATGCCAATATTTATTGTAATAGATGGATATAACGTGCTACCTTGACGCAGTTTTCTCGTTGAGTATTTTGAACAACTTCAGGTTCTATGATAGGAAAAATAGGAAAATGATGAGCTAATACTACATACTATAAACAGACTAGGAGTTGTCAGAAATTAAGTATGGAGCGTATCACCTCGATGATTGAGGTTTAAAGGTAGGATTAGGGACTCATTACAGGTGTGACTATCGTCACGGAGATAGGGACGGTACTGTAACGTTTCACGGTCATCACCAGCCTAGGCCTGTTCATCATTACACCAGTTAATGTGTACACACCAGAAAGATCTGCACCGGCTGCCTCGCGCCTTATCTTAGAAAAGCTTTCATTGTCTGATCAGAAAAGAAGCTGCAAACCGATCAAGTCTGTCTTAGCTGTCTGTGTACTGTTAGAGAATAAAAACACAATGTAGAAAAAACTAGATTTTTCTGAACGTTTGTAATGTTATCAGTATCTGATATACCTAGTAACACATTTTCAGATGTTTTGACAAGTATTTTTGTTTGGTATCTGCTCGTACACAATGCCAGTAAACGTTGGCAGACTGTTTCTATCAAATTGCTATCTTCTATTATGTGTCGATCGTAGATGACAATTATACTGAAGCCATATCTATCTACCTTAGCCCGATATAGTAGGACGAAGACCCAAACTGAGTCCAGCCTCCAGGGTTCGACCAAAGCGCAACAGGATACATTTGGCACGAATTATACCATAATATGACTTTAACCATATCAAAGTCCTCAAACACATGAATATTATTTTACTATGGAACATTTAGTCGTTGTAATGTAATAAGTGGATAAAGTATTACTTAGTAATTTAATGTATACCATACGCATCAATTTATATTAAATATGTGATTAATTGCTATTTTGTTTTCCTCAATTCGAACACAAGCTTCATTAAGATAAGCTTGAAGCATATACCCTAGATATGTGAAAAAAGCATACCATCATTTGAACTGGGCGAATTCGACAGAAGTCTGCATTGTTTCAGTTTTTATATCACCAATTTAAATACTGTATTCTTCTTCATTTTGTTTGGCCTGGCTTAATGATGGCAAACATCGTCTCATGATAGCAGTGAACGTAGACTTCAATGACTTTCTGAGTCGGTGAGGAGCCAAACAAACTCGTTAGAACCACTTTCAGTGAAATTATTATGCATAACATGCCAAAACCCCAGTACAGAGATAATGCACGACTTGAAGCACCATTACAAACAAGCATACACAATGAAACACAAACGATTCTATACAACCATCACTAGGTCAACCGTCCTTTAGCACTCAGATAACTAAAATAAGTTATCATTCTTTGTTGCAGCCAGGCTGGATGACGAAAGATTGCTCATCAATGTATGCGCAAACTTCAATAAATGGCAATGAAACGTTTGATATTATAGTATTTCTGAACTCGTCATCGTGACTGTGCTAGTATTTTACTTGTGATGATTGTTTTATATTCCATGACAGCAACTCATAAACTATTTTCAAGGAATACATCAGATAAATATTTGATTTTATAACTGAATTTTTCATCATGCAAAGGGTGGCATTTAAATTTCATAGTCACTAGCAAATACGTATAAAATACAAAATGATATACCTACCTCTCCCAAAGGCAATTTCAATATCCACATTTCGAATATCTCCAGAATTTGTTTCCTCGAATCTAACAGGAATAACTTCACTCCACATTCTAAACGCTAAGTTAAGGCTAGCCCTTTGTTCTTCCACAGGAATTCTTGTGCTAAATCCCGTTTCAAGTAATCTCCAAGCAATATCGTGTTTTGTAAACTTTTGTCCGTCCCATATGCTTGTGTTCGTAACCATAGACACCACACTCGTATCTCTTTTTTGTCTCTCTGAATTCTGCTGTAGTCTTTTAGTGTCCTCTTTTAATTTAGTTTTAAAATCTTGAATGTATTTAGTTCTTGATTTACCTATTACTCTATTATTAATATCACCAGTTAAAGCTTTCATTAGCAATGTGTTTTTTGTTGACCGTTTCCACGGTCGGCGACTTCCTTTATTTCTCGCCTTTGCTATTGTTTGAAAATGGTCATTATTATTTAAAACTTGTTGAAGATTTTCCGCTTCAGTCTCCGCCTGAGCTGCCGCAGCGGCCGCAGCAGCTGCAGCAGCCTCCCTTTGTTTTTGTTTATCTTTTTCGTTGTCCGCATTACCACACCGAGACGTACTCATGAGTCGTCGTGTTTCCTCGTCCACCACACCCGTTTCTGGTAATTTGTATGTTTTCTGATAATGCCTTATGGCATTTTGAACCTCAATATCACTACACTCTGGCACTTCCTCTTCTACCATGGCGTGAAGGGAATGTTGAGAGGGCTGGTTCTCCATTGGAATCATGTCCGCCAACGAACGACGTTTTCGTCTAACTTTACATCTTAAATAGCCGTATTTTTCAAGCTGCATCTATTTAAAAGAAATTGAAATCAATATGTAATTCAAACACATAAAATGCTATTCTCGCAGGTTCCAAAATGCTATTTTTTCGAAAAATGAATCAAAGCATAATTAACGAATTCACGTTGTGTCGTTGCATAAATTTGAATCATTCCAAAAGTATCATTTATTGCATTATTCATATTAGAAAAAATGAACGGCTATGGCCTGCAAAGTTGTGAAAATTATATATCCTCAATACAACCATCTTGCAGCATACAATGTATATCGTATTTGTACCTGCAGTGCACGTAAATACGACAGGAATTAAATTGATTCAACTGAATATATGATTGAACACAGAATTGATTTAGTACGCATTCAACAATAAAATTATTAAGTTATCTTGGATTGTAACATCTAGACTTTTATGTTTTATAAAATTATTTTTACGAATGAATAAAAAATAAAAACTATATGAATACGTAGGGGAAACTGCTCCATGTTATAATGGCGTTAGCGCAAAAAGGATTTAAAGTTAGCACAACGATGAATTAACGAATCCACAGTATTTGCATTATGCATATTGTAAATGCAATATAAGCAATGCTTATTTAGGGCAAATGACCTAATGCGAAAACCACTATAGTAAATTCACCACTAAAATATGTACAATTACAGTAATACGAAAATGTATTCTCACTACACATATTTTCACTTTCTTATTTCCAAGCTGTCATCATTGTGATATCGTGAATCGGTTGTATCAATGAATAGGGTTTGTGTCATCCTTACCAGAGATGAAGTAAATCATTTTACTTTTTAATGATAATGCACAGAACCCTTTTGACAAATGGTGGCTGTAAGTTATCGAAATAAACACGACGGCCGAGGTGCATCTTATTAACAGTTACATAATAGCCGTCTAGCCGTTAAGAATCCTATATCAACACAGCATCTCAGGCCACACTAACCAATCGTAGCATGCAAGCCTCTCGGTGCAGTAAGATATCTAAAATTGTTATTTACTGTGTCTCCTGCAGACAAAAGGTTTCGAAAGCCAGACAATAGCTATTTCGGCTGCCTATTTGAATTATAACTCAGACAGAGTCATCACATTCTTCATACTTTAGGGTCAATAAACTGTCAAACGAATACGAAAATATTTTCGCCAGACATTTAATATGGCAACATTTAAATTAATCGGTACATGTATGACCAATATCCTGACTATTCATATTCTGAATTCGTCTTTCTATTATGACTTCTAGAGATCTTGAACGATTCCAGAAAGTTCGTTTTATTAAAGTTTTTTAAGACTTGGTTGCGTCACGACGTCATTATACATCGATGCGGATGCAGAAAAACCTTCAAACGTAGATATACTAAGCATTCACGGTACTTAGGAAGAGACGTTAGTGTGTTCTCCGTAGCTGCAGATCTGGAAGCCGTACCATTGGCACATTGCTTCGACACCAGTTTCGTTTATCGTCGTCACTGATCCACCATTTGACACCAAAACAGTATGCCTATATTGCTTCTTTATGTTTGATAAATATGGGTAAACTCTTGCAAAATAACCCTTTTTTTAGTTGTTTATGGAAGAGTACTGCTTTAGCTACTCTTTCGGCTTGCTCTAAAACTGTTTGTTTTGTGTACTTGAATGAAACGATGGAATTCTACCTCTCAATAATGCTGAGTACAAACGTGTTACAACGTGGTGTGTGAGGACCTCGCAAATTATAATCGATATCAGCCGGAGATAGCTTTTAATTCAAATTTTGGCGTACTTTAAAATTGGCAATTGAAAATAAATAATTGCATTGGTTCTCCTGTGATAATGTAGAGCCAGCTTATCATGCTGTCTAGTAGTCCGTACGGTAGGTAGTTTATTATTAATACATGGTATTGATGGCGTTCAAAACGATTTATATTTCAGAAAAGATTACAAAATGATATGCCTACAATGTAAGTTCCAAGACGGGACATTAGCAAAATGTTACATAGCACGTCAGAATGTAATGGCAAATTTCTGTCATAGAAATGGTTATGTAATTATGATATGCGAATTTAATCATTGAATACAGAAAAAAGCATGACAGAAAATCAATTTTAACGAGTTGAAGCTCTATTAATAATGTACAATGCAGCAATTTGCTTATCAATCTCATGATTCAAGATAAGACAGCGACTCGTTTATTGAGAACATAGGCTCAAATGGGTAATTAATTGATCTCTGCGGACACGATGATTTACAAAAGAGCACTTAGTGCATATATTACTATAAAAATGGACCAGTTACCCTATATCTAGTGTCACACGACCTTGGTAACATATCTCCCCGTTATTGTTATACATTTTCGGAGTATACAATGCGTTGTATGCGACTTGTTGCACTTGTAAGAACGTGGCATGTCCTTACCTTGAATTCGTGTACGTAGTATTACTGACTCTACCGTTATTGTATCTAGTTTTTTTAAATTAGTATATACCGAGTTAGTTATTATTGTTATTGTAAATATTATACTGTTATTTTGGAAAGCACTATCGCTGAAATTTACTTTTGGTTAAATTATTTGAGGAATTTAGTATAAAGAAGAGAATACCGCATTGCACAATATTACGATATTCAATACAGTAGGTGAAGAAAGGTCATCTAACTATAGCAACGAACACTAATGAATACGAACCTAAATACTAAGTGCAATGCATTTGATTCTTGATGAAATTTAGTGCAATAAGTATGGTATATATCAAATTCTAGTAAATAATTAAGTCATTCTACATTAAAATAAGATATTACGACAATTGATAAGCGATAATGATAACTAAAATCTATCCCTTGGTAGCTATATTTCACAGAAACTTACACAAATATAAAGATATGTTCATACCTCTTGTAACGTATTCCAGTTTGATATAAAGGTAGCTTTCGAAAGTAACATATGTCATACGCTAAATATGTCGTCTTATGTGTCAAGCAAGATAATTAGATATCTAGCTTTAACATATTGAGTAACGTTTTCAGAGCACATGCAAAAAACCTCCATCAACGCGTTTTAACACGTCTCTGCGATATGTATGATGCTAAGTTTTAAACTAGGGGTAGAAAATCTAGTATTAAAATTCTGCTGAGAAAATGCTTTCTATAACTAAGACTTTAGTGGTCAGTCTACTCGAGCAGGTGAAAAAATCGAAATACAATAGATTATCTTTCTTTTTATTTTAACGAAAAATCTGTTTAAACGTAGAATAATTCCTATATTGCTAAATAATTACGGAATATTAGATCAGTTGGCGACTCGTAGTTGAAAATCCTCGGCGGGTTCAATTGATAGTTATGGTTCTATATCTGTTTCGAATTTCAATGCTATATCATAGATGCACTTTTCAATGATCGCCATTCTTCATTAGTGTATATTTGTACGGATATTGTGTATATTTTGTCATACGGTCGGTAATGAAATTATTGTTACCCTATATTTTCACCGCAGAAAAAACATGTTATCTAGATATCTTATTATCAAAGTGTTAATTATTAATAGATGTTGCATATTTTCGTATTTCCATCACTACGATCACTTCGAACGATCGAACACGATACTTCCTTATTATAATTACGTTTTATTTTAACGAAAAATCTGTTTAAACGTAGAATAATTCCTATATTGCTAAATAATTACGGAATATTAGATCAGTTGGCGACTCGTAGTTGTTTGAAAATCCTCGGCGGGTTCAATTGATAGTTATGGTTCTATATCTGTTTCGAATTTCAATGCTATATCATAGATGCACTTTTCAATGATCGCCATTCTTCATTAGTGTATATTTGTACGAATATTGTGTATATTTTGTCATACGGTCGGTAATGAAATTATTGTTACCCTATATTTTCACCGCAGAAAAAACATGTTATCTGGATATCTTATTATCAAAGTGTTAATTATTAATAGATGTTGCATATTTTCGTATTTCCATCACTACGATCACTTCGAACGATCGAACACGATACTTCCTTATTATAATTACGTTTATGAGTTCAATATAAAGTGCAATACATAATTAATATAAGTGCATGTCTGGATGTAGATGTTCGAATGATAAGATCGCCAGCAAGAAATACGAACCGATGTGACGTCATTTTACTTCCTATAAAAGTGTTCCACTATCTTTAGCACACATCAAATATAGAAAGAAGTCACGTGTGATTCAGATATATTCATAATATTACTTACGTCCAATTAGGGTTTTATCTAGTATGTCACTTGAAAGAATCAAACGATGACTATATTTTAGATAGTGGGGCTTTCAAATTGATAGTTTGATCGTTGATGATTTGTTGGAAACGCATCCCTATTATCAGAATATTTCATGTTTTACAAAATGTAAATAGGATCATGAATACACTTAAACGAAAAGAAGCAAGGATACAAACGTAAACCTTATTTCTATAGCGGATGGTTTCCTTACTTACCTCGAAGCACATTGTAGTGACAATCTTAGGTGCAAATATCGGTCAACATTCCAGATACACTGATATGTACATATTTCAGCTTGCTGACACTTAACGCAATTTCTAGTACACGAATAGTCATACTCACCCAATACACTTATTAATGGAGAATGTGCGCTGTGTACGGCTAGAATAATAATCTGCAAATGTGTATGTGATTATCCCTCCCCACAAATATGCACAACATTATGTACCTACCATTGGGAGTGGATACAACCGTAGAAAAATATACAAAACGGCAAACTAAACGTGCTGAAGGGAATATTGATAAGTTCGGGATTAGTTCAGTGATTTGCCAAAGATAACAAAGCGGATGCTTACCGCCTTTTGTTGATTTTGCTAATGTATTTGTTGTAATTTCTCGAAGTGTAAAAGGTGATTAGACCGTGACGTGTAACCAGTACAATATGGATAGAGAGGGAAACAGAAAATATTGAACACGCGTATATTATCAATAATGATTTAATCATTGAATCAATAATTTCTATCCTTAGGTGCGAATTAATGTGAAAAAATATATAGGCTTATATAAAAAACCGAAACTGTTGAAAACGAAAACGCATCAAAGAAAACTTCCTAATTTCGAAAAACTGTATCAAATGAATAAAACCGGATTATCAAGCGGACTGCCCATATTATGTTTCGAAAATCCATTATTTCAAGCGAGGTTCAAGCCTGCCCCACCCACCTTTAATGCGTATGGAGTTGTCAGAGGTTTCACGGATAAAAGATTACAAGATAGTAGTATGTGTTACGCAGACGCTTGAACCGTATTTGAGTCGTGTTTCAAGACTTGAAAACGCCTGCCCTCATCCTTACAATCTCTCGGGCGAGAATCTTATCGAACGTTTTTAACATGACGAACAAGATTCTAAACCACCGTACAGGACATTTTTGTAAACAATTTATATAAATATCTACTTTTCGTGATTGTAAATTCATTTATTTACTCTATCTATGCCATCGTATTCGTTATAGTGAATCTTGACGACATCAATGCTAATGCGAATATGATTACTTCACCCTCATAGTCCTAGTTAGTCTTTTTGTATCCAGTGCAATTATTGAATCAGTTATTTGAAGATAACATGATAATTTGATAAAATCATTTTGTACCGGATCAAGCTAGTCTAATGTTTCACGACTTACAATAATTTATTTAAAATAACGCAGATACAAATATTTTATTGGCATGGTATCATCAGTTACCTGAAACACGCGATCACCATAACTAAGTCACTATTTTCAATATCCTTTAATATATAGCTACTTTATCATTGTACAATCGTTATACTTATACCAGTTATGTTATAAAATTATACTACGTACGTTGAATTTGTTCTTCTATTAGCACGTTCTACCGTCCTGTATCACGGGTGAGGTTTCCAAATAGACTATGTACTTTATCAATCTTGTGGTTAGGTACAACGGAAATTTACAGAATGATGTATAATGTCCATATATCCTCAATCAAACCTAACTCAGAACAGATGATGGTCCGTCACTAGTAATAGAGTTTGTCGGACTACAACCAACCGACACCACGCGGCCAAAGAAAATCATATATCACCAAATAAATAAATGATGAAGTGTAAAATGTAGGGGCATTCAATATTTGAATATATATGGAGTTTATTAGTACCTTATAACGCATTTACACATTAAAAAACGTCCTAAACCACACCTAAGGTTTATATTCAGTTTATATATATAAGTCATAGGGCGTATTCTAATTTCGATTTAAACGTTTAGTATTTGTTTGAAAACCTCTATCTTTGTTAATTCAGACATTTTGTGTTTTCCATCGAATTATTTATGTTTTTTGTACATTTTTTTCTCATATGAAAAAAATGAAGCACTTTGTTTCATGGATAATACCTGATAATAAAACACGAAGCATTCCTCCATACTTAAGCTGTTAAGACTCTAAGTTTCTTTATTTTCCCATTAATACAATACCAGATGATAATTACAAGGCGTTTTGACAATATCATCCTTATATAGATACAATATTAAATCCACTGATGAAATCGTCGTTTTATAAACGTTTGCCATTGTCTGTCAAATCGTTAGAACATAGAACAGTATTGTCTACATCAATATCATCAACAAGTCAAGATGAACTCTTTAGATTTCATTCGATGGATAATGCCTTCAAGTAATGATTTGTTAACCTAAAGTCGTGTTTGAGGACTTCCATTATACTACGATGATAGAGATATTGATTTCATTAGTCTACCGATGAAATAAAATATATTGGCACGAAACAAACAATGTTACAATAATTATAAAAATCTTTATGATGAAACTTTCGTTTTATTCAAAAAGCTAAGATATTGCTAATTCGAAATAGAGAACATGTGTATAACCTGTAAACAACATTAATAACAATTTGAGGGAATGTCGTAATCAGAGTGATAATTATGAGTTCTTACGAAATAAGGCGATATCTACACCAGGGTCATTTTCTCCAATTAGAAATGTTTGTTGACATATTAAGATAACAGTGTGTAATCTTCAAAAAAACGTCATACTCTATACTTATGTCGTTGAATGGTCATTTTTTAAGAAAACAACAAGTGTCTTACTCTATACATTTGTCGTAGAATGGTCATTTTTAAGAAAACAACAAACGTCATACTCTATACTTATGTCGTATAATGATCATTTCAAGAAGCTAACTAACTTTTAAAGTCAAGTTGCTGGGGTTATTGGATAAAGACAATTCATACACTTGTCACATGATAAAAGTATAACGTTGTATCGCATATAAATATCCATCATATATGCCTTCTTTTTCTTATTTAAAAGAAAATTATTTTCACAAAACTTTAAATTAAGGTATAAAAGGATCAGCCCAGTTCGACAGCGATACTACTATTAATTAATGACAAACTGATATCACTTGACAATTCTGTAAAGTATGATACCTGTAATAAAACTCTGTAAAAGGCTCAATGATCGTATTGATTGCCATATATATCCCACTTAATATAGTTAGAAGTGTGTGTCAATAGACGTATTCATGTCATTAATTGTTATTACCAACACACCAAAATCCAACCGACATATCTCCCATAACTGCATGTATCAGTAAAACGAAAGAAAAGGTTCAGTTTATCTAACACAAAGTGCAAGATTTACTATGTGAAACATTCAACAATACAATATCGTATATGTTATCAGATAAAACAAACATAAATAGTTTTAACGTACTCACCTCAGCCTCTAAAACGTTTCTCACCATGTTGGTGTTTTTTCTAAGTCGTATAAAGTTGCCCTGATCCCGATGATCTCGGTATTGGAAGAATCTCTCAGCCCCTACACGATTTGACAGTAACATGAGATGTAGAACGGTTAACGTTTGTAGTAACAACACGCTCGCCATCATCCCTGCCCCTTATTGATGTTGAAGGCCGTGATCAGCCTCAGTACCCGTACGGTAATCTGGTCACAGACAGTAGATGCAATGCACTCCTTTGTTAGGATGACACCCTCTTAGTACCCGCCACATCACGCGGTTAGTGGATATCGCTTCCAATGTGGAAGTGCAGTAGGTTTGGTTCCCTCCTCACTAACCAAAAAATCACTCAGTAATTTCACTGGTGGTCTCACAAATCCGTTATTGTTTCCAATGATGGAGTAAAAACAGCAATACCTTTAGATACTGTTATATTGTTGAACGGTAGAGTTACCAGCTCATCTCCTTTCCCCGCTCCAGGTACGGATGCTTGGACATGGTTTAGTTGCTGACGAGACACGAGGTATAATATAGTCAAACTGGCCACGTGGGTTACCGTGCGATTGTTTTACCAATGTTTCACAGAGCACCTATCCTTTATAGAAATATTTCCAATTGTCGGTCGTTAGGGATAAATCCAATAGCACTATTAACATTTTCCTTGGTCAAGCCGTGGACTAAGTGAAACCGTAACTGCCTTCTTCCTGAAATTAGAGTAAGAATGTGTCAATTACAACTTGGTGAGAGAAAACAATTCACATAGGGGCGGGCCTGCATGCATAATGATTCTCACGCGAGAGAGAAAATGTGAACACGAGAACAATAATGTAGAAAATATGATCAACTATACCGGCGTTCGTAGCTGTCTCGTAGAAATGGCATTGTCAAACACGATTATGTTCAAAGCTCGCAGTCGGGCAGACATAACATGTACATATACCTATCTAGTCTAGTAACGCTAGGTGTGAGCACATGTCTCTTATTATACATATATCCACCTCCTCATCATAAAAAGGACGTTTGCCATGTTTAACATACGAGTAGACGTTGTTCCGTCATGGGCTGTGATATTTCACCATTATGATAGCTAGCGAAAGTGTAATGGTAAAATGGAAAGTGTATTTAGAAAGTAGAAGGTTCATCTCGACTCTGCCCTGGATTTCACGCAGCCCGTTACAGTGGCAGTAACCACTTCATAGATCGAATGAGTAATCACGCGGTTTGGGAGGGCCTGAATCTGATTGACAGACCGTGCTGGCTCCTCTCCACACGAATCCTCTTTGCATATTTTGCAATGTTTGGTCTGCTGCAAACATTTAACACTAACCGCACTCAAGTTTGGATCAGCTGAGAAAGCCTCTGCATAGAACTAACGAGAGAAAATACGACTGTAGACTGGGGATATATGACTATACCCCCATACAGAAAGCTTCCCAGACCACACACTATAGCAAGTATATACTATACACCGTTATAGAGGCCGATCACCAAACGTCTATTCGTGCTTTTTCTTACAATCGCCTGTTTGCTTGTCAAAGAAACTCTCATGTATTCGTCACCACTGCTTTGAAGAATTTTGTCTAAACAGTGTAGGTGAGAGTGTTGAAGAATCTACGATTGTATGTCCGTGAAAACCGTGACGTTAAAATACGTTTTTACAAGTCGGTGTCTGATATACCGACTTTCTTACCAAACGACTAGATTGCGGCAAACGAAAACAAAATAATTTCTGCACTTGACTACATTTTTATATCTTTGTACTTCGATAAAATTGTTGAAATATGCTTGAAGACTGGTTTCTAGTTTTACACAGCTTATCGTACTTATACAAAATCATCCACTTTAGTTTGACAAATACCTTATGGACCGAAAATAAATAAACCGATTTTTGTTTCTATTTTTACAACATCATAAACCCGATTCCGACATATTGTTATGACTTGAACCAACCACATGTATGCGATATTTACAGGTCTAAGTTTGTCTCTCGGGCCGGCGAACAGCGCCGCAACGTAAAGAAAACAAAAGTGGCTGCCGTAGCGAGACGTCTGGAATCAACATAGTCACCGGACCTTGACCTTAGAGACAAACTCTGTTTCCATAACCACCGTTTTATCCACACAGATGCCGCTCAACACGCAAGGTGTACGATACAACATTAAAACATGTATATAACTAATAAAGATATTCTCCACTGTTGTTATATATCATAGACAGAGTACATCCCATACTTAGTTTAAAACGTAAAGCTGAACTGAAGATAAATTTTGGCAGATTGAAATTTCGTACATTTTTCGATATGATCGAGTACTGTTAATTAGGAAAATATGTTTGATATAAAACGATTCAAGTCCTGAAATATGTGTGTGACATGCAAGTTATTATCTATGTAAAGGGGTATAACTCTACCGGTATTGTACAATTCGATGACATATACACATGGTGGCATAATGAATTTTTATATCACCATTCGCTGTATTAATCTTGCATTTTGTTACAATTATAATCGCATCTATTAGAAACATGTAAACCACATGTGTAATATATTTCCAAAATTTAGAATTGAATTCTCACACTTGGGTAGCTTTAAATAGAATATCTGCATATAAACGCGTAATTTGTAAATGAAGTGGTACAAGATATACAATGATATCAGTTCTTGTAGATGATAAACTGTAATGCATGAAATAATTTATATCAGTGCATGTCGTGAAGAGCACCGCTTTATCAAACGCTTACTCAAATTCATAGCAGTGCCACCTGACTAAGTGCCACCTGACTTAGTGCCATCTGACTTAGTGCATTCATATGTCTTGTAATGTGGCTTGATGTTAATACTTCTAGTGCTTAACATCTATTGAATGTGTATGTATGTTTGTATTACCTTAAAGATTGCATAATAAATATGTAAAATATGAATAGTATCAAATTATCGCAGTTTCATTTCTTACTACCCATACATCCCTTTTTGTTTACCATCATCGTCTTCATGTTTAATGAAGAGTATATAGGGTTTCACTTGCTCAATTAATGTATCAAAATACTACTTAAAGTATTGCCGACGTGAATATACCCTAACCATTGATATCTGTATGATTCTTATGTCTACTTAAACATTTACATACATAAAACATACGTTTAAGTTCAATTACTTAACATTAAGTCATATTTTATTCCATTTTAATGGTATCCACTTGATATTTAACCCACCATCGACATAAATTAACCTGTAATTCTGACGTACGTCTAACCTTTCCTGTGAGGCTAACACAACCATTTATCATAGACGTAGACTCGCTACAGGAAACAGCTATCATTTCGAAATGAAAAATTCCGTCGTAAAGGGATAGGCTGCTGAAACTGGGAGCGTAACACAGAGGAACAGATCTTTACAGATATACTGAACAGTTGATGAATATATGTAATCACATAGATAGCGTGATGATGGCTTCCTATCCTACCCTGTATCTGGTACTTGTCACATGTACCGGCAGGTCGTCATTTTACAGGGCAGGTGGTCAAGTTCTACATTAACTTCTAACATTGCCAATAGAAATATCAACCGGTACGGCACATTTTTATACAGCTCATTTCCTCAGATATAAAGGAAGTCATATATAGCTGAAAACTATTGGTAAATCATGTAAAAACAGCCAAGAAAAAAAGTTTGCAGAACTTGGATGTTGTTAATAGAATTAATAAGCTACCATTTATATCTTAGTGAAGTTTGAGAATGTTTTGAGTTTAACAAAGCCTATGCATCCTTTATATTTGGTGATGTGCTGAGTACAGGAGGGTGGTATATTAGTATATGTCCCCACGTAGTAACGAAACTGTTTCCCTTTTATAGTTGTGCTTCACTACAACATGGGACACTGAGCGACCTATCTAGTCTAATGACAACTAGTACACCAGTCCTCCAACTCTCTTTGTGAACTATCACCAATCGTTATAGGATTCTACCGCCTGTTTTATGAAGGCTTTTTAGTAAAACATAATAATTGATGACGTCCGACACGAAAAAAGAGGTGTGAAGAGAAGTGAAGTCATCAAAGGTACACAAGTCTTTTAGCAATTAGGCTAACAAACCCAATTACAATGTCTGTCTAGGATGCAAACGGCACTGAAATATTATAAGGCGTTGGTATAGAAAGTGTGTCAAAGACACAGCGTAATGTTAATAATCACAAACTGCTGTTTTGTATTCAAATACCCGAAAATACTATCTATATTTTAGCTTTGCAATAGAATAGACATTCAAACATTTTTCAAAATTTATTACGCTTTCCCAATTGAAACATTGTGATACTATAACGAACCATTTCCAGCTGAAATTCATTCCTGCTGAGTATTTACCGGTGCACTATATCACCTTATGTCTAGTCACCATGGTTAGCGGGTAGCTTTGTCGACTATTGCATCGATTTCAAGGATCATCATCAGATTATCAAATGTGGCCTAAGGTTGTGTACTGGATAGCACCCACCGATCCACATCGTGTTGATCAACCTACCAAAGTGGATAATGACCAAGTAATAACGATACAGGTGATGTAATTGTGTTAATATCGAAGATTGTCAACAGATGGATAGTGTGGTGGGCTTCTGGATTATCCAAAAATATCCTTAAATAACCGGTTTATTGAATCCGTTTGCTGATAGAGAAACAACTCCCATCACTAAACACTTATTACAAATCAATCACAATCCATCGTGCTATCAATTGTACAATGAACTTAAAATGACATATACGTGACAAAACACCATGGTCAAATTATCTCCATATTTCAATATTTCAATCATTTTGACAAAACATTTTTCCAATTTTTTTACAATAATTTATCTGCACAATAAATAATATTGTCACAGAACTTATGGCTGAGCAATTGTTGGCAGTATAACCGGAAATGAAATGTGATATCGGAAGGTCAAAATTTTAATGAGACCACCCTAAGTAGAAAATAAATTTGCAAAAAATGTAAGATAATTATACACAAAACACTTTTCGACAGTATTATATTCTTTCGATAAAGGTTGACGGCGATGTTTCAGATACATGCCAGTATAATGCTAATTACGTATGATATTCTTTCGATAAAGGTTGACGGCGATGTTTCAGATACATGCCAGTATAATGCTAATTCCGTATGATATTCTTTCGATAAAGGTTGACGGCGATGTTTCAGATACATGGCGGTATAATGCTAATTCAGCTGTTTTGTTTACCTTGCAAACCTTCAATTTGACTCGTGATTACAGTTATACAGACAATTTGCATCACGTCGAGAAAAAGCTACTACTACACCATATACTTGAGGAGATCATGTTTCATATTTCCTTGAACAGGACCTTTTAATTGGGCGACAAGGCAATATAGTTGCAGTATAGAATGTTTACACGGAGACAGCCATGCAAACGTGATTGGTACGATTCATTACCTCTCCAGGCCGTCCGATATAGGTCAGTTTAACATTCAACATCCTGAAAGAGGATGTCTACCTCATCAGACTAACAGTGCAATAAAGGAGCGTATTACAGCAGTGCAATATAGGGCGCACCATCAATGGTCCCAGTACGTGTAGTACCAGGAACCAGATCATCACGTGATCTTTGTCTTAATCATGATTTTGCATTAGACCTTTACTTGTTATATCATGGTATTACGTTTTTTGACTTATTAAAACTGAAGCTTGTATGAAAACATGATATGAATGTCTTAATGTATATTATGATTATGTTTTCTTACAAGTTATCTAAAGCGGTGAAGTTCAACGCTAAACAAGAAGAACAGTAACAAAATTCTGCCGAGACTGTAGACTTAGCCTAGGTTATGAAGTTACATTATAAGAATTTATACATTTACAACATAACCTAATATCCAATGAAGCCGTTGATGAAATCAAAGAAATACATATAGTAAGATTATTCAATTTTCAAATGAGTGAAGTGACAGGAAATATTTTCGTTTCAATTATTGGATTGGAGTATTGTATGATAGAGTCTCACTTTCAGTAATAGCCAAACAACTTAGACTCAATGCTGCTGACACCAAGTATGAAAACGATCACACGTTGTTTGTGACCAAATGCTAAGATATATCGGAAGTACTTACAACTCCAATAAGTAACCAGACCACAGCGTAATGACTAGTAACGAAGCAAAAAAGTTAGGAAATCAATATAGCTTTTATGTTGTACACATCTCGTGTGTCGGATAAAATAATTGCTGCAGATTCCGCCATGTGGTTAGAGACATTCGGAGCATTCTGCCTACTTTTTGCGACATATTAGAAACACATGGACTCGTCAGACGAGACCAAGTCTTCACTTGACCCCAGAGGAGGGGTCATGTGTGCCTACCTAACGCCTTAGATTTACATACTATACATCTATTGTGATCTAGACCATGTGCGAATGCTACCATATGGGAAACCCTTCTTAGTTTAGCACGTGGTACCAATATAGTTTCATCCCAGCTAAACTGATCTTATAATTGGTCTGACCTCCCCCTCCTATATTTAAACACATTTTTCTTTTGTCTGACCTTCCATAAATCTTTCGCAAGCCTAACCTTAAAATTGGCCAAGTCGTATCTTTATCCAGTCTCTTATCTGATGTTTCAATTAGGGTGACCTAAATCTTGTTTCATTTCATAACTGACCATTTCCATTCAATTGTCCAAGGTCCTCGTGAACATTAACATCTCAAGGGTGAAAATAGTGGGAATTGCACATTATAAAAAATAGCTCTTCTACTGTTTCTTAGTTTTGTAAAAGTCTGGAACAAACAAGTTAGACACATATTTGATAGCAGTGAATCTAACAAATGCATATCAAATGTAGAAAAAACTGACATTCCAAAAGAAACAAACAAATTAGTTCATAATTATATACTTACCATAATACGACATACAGGAAACATGTGTAGCATCATCTATAATAAGAGGTACACAACATTGATGTATCATACAAGAATAGAGTAGTCCCCTATGTATAACCCATACAGGTCAACTATTGTAGCTCACACATTCCAATACACGTCTCGGGGGGACACCAATACGTCAGGAACGATGTACGAAACTTCGGCGAAATTGTTTTCATCTCCGCCCATTCAAAGTTACGAAACTACAGATATTTAGGCAATGGTACACAAATAACCAGACTGGTGGTCCATCAATTGTTACTGTTGTGGATTATTGTCATATAATATCACAATGTATAACACAATGCTTATAGGACATATTGGTGGAAACAAGCTGACACTCCATGCCTCTCCATACACGCAACATTGCAATTTTATGATCACGGAATGTCATAAACACACGAAGAACAACATCCTCGCCGCCCGGGTTATAGGGGGATAGACGGTTAATACACAGGCAATAATGCTGTAGACTAAACCGTATACCTCCATGACAGTCGGTATCATAACGGATACACCGTTAAAATATTCTATTGGGATACTGTAATTTAAAGATGTATAGGACCTCAAAACAATAGAAACAATATTACTAGCAACTTGTTACCAATTCAAAATATTCTCTAAGCGAATTGGTATCAGTTCAAATCCATGACTGACCTCCAAACAATTCAATACAAGTTACCATAAAACATGAAGTGAAAATGGTTGGACCAGGTACTATAACAGAGTGAACGTCTTCTGCAGTACGAATTGCCTATATGAGTTAGGACAGATCTCTGACCCACATTTATATCCTTACGTCATACTAGTATTTTCCCAATATTTACAATGATACATAGAAAGACGAAACATGCGTTTCTAACACACTAACAATAGCGAGTTTGTTCATCTATGAATAAGCAAAAGCATACAAAGCACCCTCTTCTCCTAAAGTAAACATCAACAGCAGAATTATTATTTGACAAAGTAAAGTGAGTATACTTGATACTGTCCTCAAAACGAATTCGTATTGTGATTGTATATTTTGAATGTGTAAAATAAACTTGTCCTTACTTTGATCTAGAGATCTGTTAATTTATGCCTGTTCACACTGCTATTATACTGCATCAGGAGGATACCGAGATAGTCAACAGGAGGTGTGTTAGTGAGCATTAGTGATAACAGCGTGCGGCGTATGTAGACAGAAAAGGTCACCCACAGTCGCTGATCCATACAAACCAAAACCTGCTTAATTTGTGTTAACTATTGAATCTACTTATGTAATTTAACTGTGTGATTACGTTTCAGGTTTATAAGTACCACTCGAAGTAACAATATTTATTGTATGGTGATAGATTCTCGTTTAACATCGTTAATTGCATTGAATAACAAGTGTTTTATAAAGGTATCACCGTGCGATAGCAGAAGTACTCCAATTACAGTTAATAGATAACATAGATAAGCGGAATCGATATACACAGTCGCTATTGCAGAGTGAAACATTCATGAGCCAATACATTGTGCCAGACAATTGAAAAATAAAAACATCTAAGTGTCTGGGGGCTGGAGAGACGTGCACCCTTACAAGGCACAGCGCCTCCGTACAGATAAATAGCACAATAAGCAATGCAGATCAAGTTAAACAGGATTGTTTATCAGATTCACTACCTTCAAACAAACAAAGAGTCTATCATTCAAGCAGATGGGTGGATTAAGAATACATGTGGTTTATCAAATTATACCTCAATAATGAGTAACATAAAGATAACTGATTAATTATATAAGACTAACATAAAACAAGATAGCTCATCGATATCATCAATATCATTGTTTTCTTTATATGCATGCAGTTTTCATACATCATCAACTTATGAACTTTCGATATACAGCAGGGGCAATAACTTGCGGTAGGTGCCATTATTGTCTGGTTCACTGAAATTCCTGAGTTATAGAAAAGAATAGGAGGGAAAACATTACATGAAAGAAAGTGTTATTTTTGTAAGGCTAATACCACCAATAAGTGCAGATGCACACGGAATGTATATTACCTGCAAACACTTACACGTTATCCTCTGGTTCCTAGTATTTGGATGGTACCTGATAAATCCCTTTCCAATTAATCGCATACACATCGACGATATAATCCTTCACTGAATTCGGAAATATGCGTTCAAATGTAACTTTGTTCTGATCCCTCGTACACAGATCTTTTGTTTTAATGCCTCTCCTTTCGCCATTGTCATAACAAGGCCTTATATCCATGATGTTTGGGGTGCGTGGTGTATATACAATGTTCCTGTAGATTTAGTGGTCGCTCTATACCCTCCAACACTTGTGTAGCCCCTAGGCCTTCAGCAAACTAGACAACTGGATGGCTAACGGCGAAGTCAATGCAGAAATAAAATCCGTTATTCATTAGGATTTCACCATAAGTAACTAAGAAATTTAGCTGTTGAAACCACATGTTAATCAGAGAAGAAAGTATTCTCTCGTTAAACGAGGCTAAGGCGATCTGTTTATCCTACGAGATGGATGCAATTAGATGGGGTGGCCGAATGCCAGCACTATCCGGCGGAGTGTCTGACTAAGGCCCAGACGCATACGGCTAATAAGATGGTAGCTTACTTTCAAAATGTATCCCTAAAAACTGATTGTCCGTGTCATATCACAACTCTCACAACTTCCGAGATGGGTTCCGCTCCAAGATAGGTGTCTGTAGGTTAACGGTAAATCATCACACGGTAACAACACGTTTATCCGCCCCGTAACATAACCCATACTATATTCATGGTCGCTACTTTTTAACCACAGTAAAGATATTTACATTCGCCAGAGAAACAATCTTTACTGCGGTCAGAACAGTCATTCGTTACGGGATTTCGGCCTTTTGTTAAATAAATGAATACGTATATTACAAACATGTGTAAAGAAGTCTAATACAGTATAACAAATCAGCAGTTTTATGTCTTGTTAATATGTAACTTTATATGTGTATAAAAACTCTTTTGTATTTGTATTCAATATATTTGTATGCTGACCATTCAATTTACACAGGGTCATGCAGTATTGTACTAAACGATAGCTACACACGCACACCAACTTGATTAATACCATATACATTGCTGGTCAAACATTGATGGTAAGTATGGTCACCCTTTTCTTATTCTACAGATTTTTGTTGTCTTTAATATCACTTTAATAGTATACCATTTCAAACTGATTCCACGTCTTGTTATTCCCATATCTGCTTTAAAACATGCCTATTATACATTGTACGAAATTGCTGGTGGTCGTTTTAAAAGACTCATAATGTAGGGAAAATATGATGACCATGTCTATATATTTTAAAAGCAATGCATGGTCAGCATTAAACACTGAAGTAAAATCAGATGATTTTGTAATTCATATCAATCTATGTAGGAACATTGTTATTAAAATCATACGCTTATATGAAGCTACAACTACAAACAGTATCTAAATGCTATATGTTTATGTATATATTCCCTTTTTCTTGTTTGACAACTTTACATTAATGAATTGTGTTCTTCAAAAACATTTAATGATGTGGTCTTGTATCATTATAATGTAAATGTGACTTCAACAAACAGTCCCCATAAAACGGTATTTATTGCACCCCATAATAGATAATGAACAGTTACGTAATAAGACCATTCTTTATTGTCACACACTGTATGGTTAGAATGATGTTTCTCTCACCACCTCGTTTTTGCTACAGTACAAAGACGCGAATCAAAATATTCTGAATGGAGGTATACCCTAGTATACCTATGAACATGAATTTCGTACTTATAAGTTCATATATCAAAGGTGAAGTGCGTACGATATAAACCCCGAGCTAGTGTGTCTTGATACATGTATAATATGATACTGCACCTTGGTAGAATTACAACGAAAACATATGTGTAGACTTAATGGTATATAGCGCTTAGTTAACCTTGGCGTATAGCTTCTATAAATTGTAATAGGAAGAAAATTAAACTTTAAACACACGGATGTTATTTCAATAAGAAACCACGGATTCTATGTGAGCCCATTCCCTTCGGAATACCGATAACAAAACTGCAGGTCAGTTCATTACGTAGAAAACGGCATATAATTATACGGAATAAAATGGAATCATTTAATGATACATATAAAGCCATTTTTGTGAGGAGAAAAACATAAACATAAAAAGGCCAAAGAGATTACAATAATTTCCCCTCTTGCTTATCGTATTATTATTTTAAACAAGTGGTTTCCGGAGTGGATATCTTAATTGATAATTAACCTCGGTGAGTCAGAACTTGAGCGAGACAACAATTACAGATAACATCCATTATTAATAAGTCCGCAACCTTGGTAAACTGTTCTAGTTGGGGGTTATTTAAAACATGCTCCATATTAAATAGTTTGATACATGTCAATATATATAATTTGCATTACGTTTTAAAGGAAAAGAAAAAGTAACAAATAAAAAAAAATATAAAGTATAAAGCAAGACTTGCGAACACCACTGGGCCAAGCTACATTGCTCTCGGTGCATCTTTCTATCTAACGTGATTTGGGAATATTGTCTTCATTAGGCAATATCTTAAGGGTTATGAGTAAATATATTGCTCTTGTAATGCGATATTTGTCAATATTTTGACAAAACAGAATTCTATAGTGTAACAATGTACATGTATGAATAGATGTGAAAGCAAACGCTGATCTTTAACATCAGGGATCATATAAAAGTTTTGGTAGAAAAATAATGCTCTCATGCAGAATTATCCCGTTTGCTAAACATATATAAAATGTAGACTATGTCATCGAAGTCCTGATACCATCTTTAACCATATATCAAATATAAAAATATGGCTGTATGCTTTGCATTACTAACCTATCATTACTACAAAATGTCCATGTCTGGTTTGTTATAATATATTTTGTTTAAACATTTCAAAGAACACAATATGCTCATTTAAACGTTATTGTATTGCTTTGACCTTTATACATGTTTGTACTTCAGAAGACAAACAGATTGACAAAAATACCTCAATATGTATTCGTATCACAAATGAAAGAAGAAATATTAGTAAACAATTTCAACCTTTATAAGTTATAGCATCAATAAGATAATGACAGCATTTCGCCAGACTGTGGATAGTAAACGACAAACAAAACTTTGACTTCTTCTCAAGTATATAGATAAATATAAGAATAAAGTATGACTGATATAGCTTATATCAAAAATTGGATGACAATAAAACGGAAGCACATTTTCAAAATAGGAAACAAGCTATAATCCATATGGTTTTGGATTAAATAATTCACATTCTTCATTATGCTAACCCATTATCATAACATTTTATTCTTGGTTATCTGTCGTTTCTGTCAGAAATAAAAAACAAACCACGACAAAATGTTATGATTGACCACATAAAAACCATCACTGCGCTTTAAAGGCAATAAATGTGCAAGGGAAAATCAAAATAGAATGTATAAACAAACCTTAGTGATAAAATGGACAGATTGGTAAATACAGGTAATTACAATTGCAAATACAGGATCATTGCAGTATACATTAGCCATAATAACGCATGAACGCCTTCCCCTAGGCCTTGCTGTGATGTTTTTGAACTGAAAGCAAATGACCGCATTTAACAAGTACATATATATCTAGGTTATCAGTCTGGGACAGGTTGACACCATGTCTAAAAACTTAACCAATATATCATACTCATACACGTGAGTCCCAACGATGAAGTATTCTTTACGATCAGTAGATTATTATGAGGCAAACACAAAAAATACAGCTACCATCTATGTAAGCTCGTTATGCATTGCAAAGTGGTATAAACATGTTTGTTAAAAAGCAAGCGTGAGCAGTACAGACTCACCAAAAAACAATTAACTTAACTAGTATCGATACAGAAGAAAAACGATATATCTAATAAACTTCCTTAGTCTTTATAAAATGTAAAGAACAAAGTAAACTTTTAAAACATGTTGCAATTGTAAAATAAGTTTCTAAGAGTGTAAAATCTCCACTGACATAAATCTACAATGTAACAATCATACTGATACATAGCGGCCGAGGTAAACTTACTGAACACAAGTATATCAAAGCTTATCAAAATCCAGTTAATACACAAGTTGGGTGTTTTCGTTTCACTTACTTATGACAAAGATATACGATTTGGTGGTTTTCAACGCGCAGACGATTTGGGTATACAACAGGTGGCTCTTTAGCTGTTGTGTACCACCTAATGGGAACACACGGGGCATAATGTCTTTGAACTTGAAAATGCATTGTACAGGTTGTCTGTATGTTAATTCATCAAAGTAGTGAAAGTAGTCACTCTCACAGGGAACCAGACCCCGTATTCATATTACAAAGAGTCTACCTGATACCTGTCAAATGGAACAGGATTAGAGATAAACATCCTCTAAACATTGGGGGAAAACGGGCAAGTAGAATGTAAATCGCTTACCTCGACAGTCACAGCGCAAGGTAGACCACACAGAACCAATCATAGTAGCTGATCTCATTTGATTACATATAAATGAATCGTTCGACACCAAATGTCTAGTACAGCATTTGGATAAAATAAAACATTACAAGTAAACCAATAACAGCTTCAACCTTCAAGAGGTTACGAAATAAGAACGAAACTTGGTGAAAATGAAATGATTTAAATTACATTTAGATAGAGTCACAGAAAATAAAAGGTATTGCCATAGCATAATGGACTGCAGGTATAACCGAAATAAAGAGTGTGCTTGCATATTTAGACTGTGATACATCACAGTGAATCCCGAGATGGAAGGTCAGTGATATACCACACACCTTGTTTATTTAATTAGGGATTGGAGGTGTATACAGAAATGGAGAATGTATAATACAAAATCTTATATCACCAACAAAGAACTAGGAATGGTAACATAGCAATAAGATTAAGAATTTATTTTTCGGAAATGTGCCTTTAAATCAACTATTGCTAGTGATCAGGAATCAGCGTATACGACCGAAATGAGGACCTTAAATAAGGTTGTATCATGTTCTACAGAAGATGACACAAATCATAACGACAGATTATTAATGATGTATCATATTATCGCCCGAGTAGGGAAATCATATAACAGAAATATCCAACTTTGACACACCATTCAGCGGCGCTATTTTTATATAACTACATTTGACCTTCACCTTTGTATTAACAATAAAGCAATTACATTGAAATATGCCGACTTCACACTTGAAACTATGTATAACAAAGTCTGTGTTATCTAATATGACCCGAGGGGCGAGGTCTACTCGATAAGATCTACGTATATGTCGCCATATTTCCTGGGTCACATCTCCAAATTTTATTCAAATATGTATTTTTCCTGCGGTCGCAGACGCAAACGAATTAGTTTTTGTCACGTAGGATAAACGAGACAAGCACACTATATAGAAGGCATTCCGACAGTAAAACGGCATTATAATCGGAACCTAAATCGAATAATTAATTTCGGATATATATTTGAATTTGGATCCATATATGTTTAGCGGAAATAATACCTGGAGATACGAAGGGTGTAGCGTCTTCGCACAGACACCTGTCATGTTAAGTTTTTTTATGTTACAGAGACTTGTTCTATGTTTTTAAAAATAAAGGTCAGTGTGATTACACTTTAGATCCAAGGATTTAAAATATGTACACTATCGCAACGAGACAAAATTGATACACCACAAACAACAGAAGCACGCATTGCATACAGTAACGGTTGTCATAAAATGATCTTAGCAATTAATAAGACGTTTAATATTATCAACTTACACACAAACCCGTCATTAACATCAGGTAGTTTATCTGACAGGACACATGAATCGCGGCATAGTCGACTGCAATGCATCTTAACAGTCACATACATTTATTAGAGAATATGGTGAAGAGAGGTGTTAACAATACTCTACATGACGTCTTTCTCCTTGATAATGCTGCCTTTGAAATATATAATTTCGAGCATTTAACAATTTTGTGTGATTCTTCGCTTTGCTGAAGACACATTTATAAGATGACCTGAACGACAATATTTCAATTGAACAATTCAACCGCACTGTCCACTGCCGTTTTCTATCTTAATTATTCAAAAACAATGAAAACAATGTCACAAATATTTGGTTTCACTCTCCTTTTTCGTTTTCTTTGCTTTTGCTAGTTATCAAGTTTTAGTTAATTTCTGTATTCACAACATCGCATCACATGAAATCGGACAATCCTACATCATATCACAAACATACACAAAAGGTTTGGTTCTAAACGAACTCTCTTAGCTTTTAAACAATGTATTTCATGAGACCGACTGTTAGAGAATTCGGAGTAATATAGCACAAATGTAAAGGTAGGCATATTGAAACTATCTGGCTTTCTGTAAAGATAAATTCGTTTTGAATTATAAATTAAACGTGAAAAAATACCAACTGATCAGCACAACGTAACGACAAAACTTTGACGTGAATTAATATCAAATAAGTGCCTAGGATTAAATGCAATATAATGCCTAGTTTGCTTATACAGGTACTGATTTCGAGATGTCTGGTGACTAAAGATGACCCGCGCTTTAATTTAATGTGATGGTGTTACAAGTTGATCACATCTCGAGGTCAACTTAAGAGCTAGTAACGCCTTTCCAGGTTCTTTATACTTTAAAGGAAAGAAAACATCACAAAGTAACGCGAAGGCGTATGTTGCTTGTGGTTTTGCAGATAGTAAGAGATGGCAGAAGAAAAATCGGGGGTCTAGGCAGGATTTGGCACGCGCATGTCATCTGTCATTAGGTAACCCGAAAAACCTACAGTTTTATATATACAGCAGCATCAACATGTATCATGCTCACAACACGAGCCAACTGGATAATGGTAAAAATATATAATGGGTCAGTCACCGATTTTTGGAGCCCCATGAACAGGGCAGACCTTGTGAACGCCCATGTTTTATCGTATAATCAAATTTGTTTTTCACGTGACTAATGGGTCATTATATATACTTACAGAGTATAATGCATTTGACCGTGGTGTACTTTTAATACATACGAATGAGTTTGGGGATGCAAAGATATTAAACCATTACCTTAATTTGAAATAGTATTATTTTGCGAAAATATGATATGATATTAAACTTCATCTCATTAATAAGATAGAAACATTAACTTATTGATAGGAATTTATCGAGCTTTGAATTTGTTTGACGAAATGAATGGGCATACCTATTTCTGATACACTGTAAAATAAATTTGAAAACATTTAAGAGTAGAGACTTGCATCAAACATAACAATTTCTAACGTTAAAATGACCTTTTCATAAACAGTATATGATTGGTTTCCACAACAACGTATTGATTTGGTTGCTCAAGATATTTAGAACGCATGATTAGATTGAATTATAAGGATACAGATACGTTATATATTATCGAGTTATAACACAACGTGTACTCTCATCATGAAAACTTACAACTGCTAGTATTAGCCTTATAGCATAAATCATGATCAAGTTAATCCTCCAATACATTAACAGTCCAGTTGTTACTTACATTAAAATAAATTACTAAAGTATTTCCCTTGTTTCTACAATGAATTCATTACGATGTTGAATAGAACACTTACATGTCTATTGAGTAGTGTTGCTGTCATTAGTCAATCAAATGATCCAAGCTTTAATCCGATAATCCGAAATCTGCAGTTCGGATAGCACAGGTCACTTTTAATGTATATGCAAACTATTTCCCTCTAAATGCTGGACATGCATTACACTGTGGTCAGATTATTTCTTGTGGTGTTTAAATCGCTCTCACCTGTTGTAAACCTGTCATAATGATGGCACAGGTACTGACCGCCTACATTTATATAGCTAGCTCACTCAACTATTAAAAGTACCCTTACCTAAAGGGTTGTCACTCTGTACGTCGTTATAACAGCCATCCAATCACACGTTCGCTACATATGTCGGGATGACCGCTTCACGTGTTACACATCATAGGTCACTTTGTACATTTACACAGTATTCCATAATAAGTCAATGCAAATAAAGTTCAACATAACCGTCGATAATGAAGCCATTAAAGTTTGATCCCGGCGACACATTAGTTCACAATGAACATTTGGTATATCCACTAATGTAACGTGGACGGACACATAACCAGAGCAGACCTTCGAAAAGTATTCCTTTTACTACAAAGTGCAGGGGTCATCATTTTGACATCATAACATTTTAATGTGGATCCAGCGATATTTGTACAATTCGTCACCCTAACGTTACAGGTAAAATGTCACCTGCTCTGTGTACAATTCACAAGTAAACTCCAGGTAGTGATTGTATATATCCTCATTTTGTTTTTTAAACGTATAGGGGAAGTAAATTTTCATTAATGTTTTCCATCGAAACACTAAATCCAATACCTAATTTTGGAAAACGACATTATGAATATCCAACACCACAAAATATATTGTCAGTTTTTAATAGAAGTATGAAGAAAGTTTTGGTCAAATTGATACGTGTTCACATTTGGTTATTCTCACAAACTGATAGATAATGTTCATGGTACGCATACGTATAACAAAACATAGGGAGGGAATCATCTATACGTATCACACACACATTTTTTACCATAACACATACAACAGCCTTGTACCCATTGCAAATCCGCTGCATTATAGCCTGGATATGGTGTGACCCATCGGATGATACGTTTAGGGTAAATCTACTGAAGGATAAGAGATTTACAACATATTTACATTGTGTTTGGTATGATTCACACTTGTAGTAGACATATTCTCACGGTAAAATTTATAAAATCGTTCCCCTGCCTCAAATGATTTTATAAAACCGATGTATACATTCATGAATATAGATCTAATTTATTCTTGAGAGAAAATATACCTCATTTGGCATTATGGCCGACTACACGAAATCCTCTGTAGAAGGTGACTGCTTTAATTGGGCTATATACTATAATTATTGTTAGCTTTGGTGCATGTAGCCTTACGCAGCGAGTGTGCGGCTACAGTTGGCCGCGGCAAGGTAAACTACGAATCAATGCCTCAACTTCAAAGTCACGAAACTTGTATAGCGCGACATCAAATGACGGTGATTGTAAGGCGTTACTCATCCTTAGTGAAGATTTGATAACTAAGGTATAGGGTGACACTCGCCGACGTACCGCGTAGGTGTGACCTCACAAATCCTGTTTAGACAGCATGACCTTTGAACTTATCTCACCTCCACCTCAAGTGTTATCAAACAATAATGACACAATTTTCATACACACTTCCCCACGAAAACAAGTTCCATTGAGGAAACGGATTTATCTGGGAGTGCGACACTCGTTTATTTTGAATTACCGTGGGATAAGAAGCCTATCCTTCGCCTATTCAGTATTTTTCATTGATATACGTATTACCTATCCCTCTCATATATGTTGTGTCGATGACATAAGTACTCAGAACTTATGATTTGTATGTTAAACAGGTCAACCTATCAATTCAAGTTTTGACCTTTCGTATTTGATAATGTATTAGATTATGTTGTTTTTGCTAATGTTATTGTTATTGATTTTTTTTTTACATGTTTTGGTCAGATGTCTTTGTGTTAAAAGAAGCTGTTATATATTACAATATTGATAGCATACGAAGCTATAAACAGCTTATACGAACAATATCATATATACGCTATATATTTTGATAGACATCCACGGGGTTACAGAGTTAAATGCATTATAATCCAATGATATTCCAGTGTGTTTTTCATGTACGACAGAGTGTCACAACTGTAAAAGGATAAGAAGGGATGCTCCTGAAGAGCAACCGTTTTCTGTCAACACATGTCGAACTAATTATGAATTGTTAACAGGCTAAATGAGAGGTTTGCCGGTAGGAAACAATCAACAAGGCATACCAATATCCCTGCCATTACAGAGACATAAAATAGTCATAATGAGCACATACGGTAAACATTGCGAATGAGCCCTGCAGGTAGGGCGTTAGAATTGTATCTGCTGTCCCTATATTGCATCATCGTAAAAGGCGACTAAATTTAGGATCTTATCTTTTAAATTATCTGTAACTGACTTTATTCTTCCTTACGCCTTCCTTGACACCGCCTCACTTTTTGTATTTTGTTGAGAGCTCGCCACTGTAAGGTAGCCTCTGGCTTCTGTCCCCAGGCGGAGACACAACATAGTCTATAAAAGTGGTAGTTTCTGCTAATGCTCTGTGCTTAGCATACTGGGAGTGAGACGATTGGTTCATCCGTTGTCATTATTATGGGACCAGTTGGGTGTACATGTGTTGCCTGGTGTTTTCAGAAGCATGCTTCAGTGATATAGCACAATAAAAATGGCAAGAGTACCCGCATTTCATACACGCTGTGCTCCGCATACATAGGAGGCCGTCCTTACATGACTCTGAATGGTAATAAGACGTAAATATAATAGCCATAACCAAACATTACAAATCAATGTGGTACAAGATTACTGAGATGAGTTCACATATCCAGTTGGGAATTATAGTCAACATATTTACCGCAAAATGTAGCAATTAGGTTTTTTTCTTTTCTGCTACATAAGGGAAACACCGGGTATGACACTAAAATGAACAAAAAATATGATCATTACAAATCATTTGATTCATCAATCCCCAATTACAGTAGGTTTGGTTTGAATTATTAAACTTTACTTCCAATTTACAGCTGGGATCATTTAAGGACGGCCGCCTCTTTATGAGATATGTTGCGTTCGTAAGTGTTTTGGAAGGCTGTGGTATATTCATGTTGTGTTTCTGTGTTTGTCTGAAGCTTTGTCCTATCAGTAACGATACTTTTAGATATTACGTTAGTTAAAAACACAACGACACCATACAATGTATGATCTTATATCACAAATTTCAAACTATGTTGAAAAATAGAAAACAGAGTTACAAGGAGGAATCCCGACAGTGTGGACAAAACATACCAATACACAAAATAATTCACAGATGTACATAATGTATATATTGACCCATAACCTGCTTACATTTCAACAACAGGGATCCGTTATCACACGAACAAGACATTCGATCTGTAGCGTTGACCTTAAAATCAAAACGTTTGCCATTAAAGTAAAACCGTTAGAAAATTAATCTATTGCCCTCATCGCTTGATAGTAAAAGGGAACATACGATTATTTATTATTTTCCTTCCGAAACAAAAACGAATTTGCCCTTACGAGGGAGACTTTGTGTTCAATCTCCTTTGTCGGACACACCACATCGTGTAGTTTGTGTTGTTGTTACAAGTTGGGTTATGCTATTCAGGGCGAATGTCTTTCTTATCATACTATATCTGTAACAAGCATAAATTCTTCCATGATACGAACATTTGCTGTCCAGGTTCGAACTAGTGGATTTGCATTATCTTAATAGCATCTACTTCGATAACCTTAAGAGGAAAAGTAGATAATGTGATTCACACTATAAGAATTGAGACTTGATATTTTATTTTCATATTTTGTATGAAATGTTGATATATGTAGTATAAATAGTAAAATGATAAAACTCAAATATCAAATTTCCTAAATTAAACACCGGTTTAGGAGCTACTGTTAACGTTGTTTTTTAACCAAATATAACGAAGTAAAAAAATAAAACCCAACACTTTCGATGATTCATTCAATTCATATATCAGTTAATTCTAAAGTGCAACAGTGCATTATATATCACATAATCGTATAACTGAGCTACTACAGTCCTTGTGAAAGTCACATTGACCTATATATAGGTTTGGTGACCGCGACACCAGTAGACTTGTGCCTGTATCCACACAGGTATAGACTGAGCAGATTCGCCTGACACTGTGGTAGGTCAATGTGGCCGTACATTACAGCCTGGGACGATTTTACTCGATGCCACCAGCCAAGAGATAATACAAGGCCCGTAATGGTCCCGCCCGTATCTCCTGTTCACATCTTTTTGTGCTATAAAATCTCCTCATTCAATTTCATTATCGCTGCTTTTACAATATACGAAACCTCAATTCTAATGGCATCTGCCTATTATTATGCTATAAAATTATTATCAAAATTCTTTACGAGGTGTCCAAACACTATACGCCAGAGCTAGCGTTGGATTCTCTTTCAGACCATTTGTATCAAACAGATAAGGCTATTTCTATTTTATATACACATTCTAAACGTGTCGACAGAGCTTTCTAATGATACTTAAACCACAAATAGCCATTTCATCTGCATTAATACCCTATATGGTATATAAAAGACAATGCTTTATCTGACATAGTATACCCGACCGTTGAAACCTACTCGTAAATCGTCCATCTTTTTGTCCACATGTCACATAAAAGGCCCACATTTAGTTAGAGTTAGTTCCCTTGTTAGTCGATATAATACCACATTATAATGATATGTAGGACATTAGCCTTATTTACGTAAATTAGGAATTACGATTAAAGGATATAAAACCTCCTCAAAAACAAGATTTCGCATATATTCGATTGATGTAATTGATGTATATACTTTTAAGGTTTTATCTTACTGGATAATCTAGTACGAACCTCACACTATCGCGTTCATGCTACAAAATGTTACGAGGTTTTGGATTTATAATTTTTCTATTGACCGATTTTAGTGTTGATTTGCTTATCTATAAAAGACAACAATTTAAAATAGTGTTTGCCATCTACTTAAGTGCACTATCAGTCTACCTTGGAGTATGCATCCATTGTTAGTTTGTTATACTTCATATGGATGTAGTACTAATCTTAATTACCCACCACATATTCTTTAGATACACCTTACTCGATTCAATATTTAGCGAGTCACGAATCAGTATTGTTTTGTTCTGAGAAAGGCTCCATTTGTTAATACAGTTAGTTGGATTTCACCGGTGACAAACTGTTCAAGCGAGATGTGTGATATTTATGACTATCCTCGCAGATCATGAGATAGATCAGTTAAATTGATGATCAGACTCACCTGTGTTGTAGGAGAAACTGCAGTGGTGTTATGGTAGGACCTGTGAAGAGAAGAAATAGACTGTCAAACGCCGGACATCATGGACTGTGTATCGGTAAATGCCGGTGTGTAATACAGCATGCACATTCCGTGGAATGTGATCAAACGAACGCAGTGACATGTAATTTTTTCCTAGCTAAGATGTCTAGCGAGAAAATTCGTAAATACTTAGTCACAAACAGCACGCTTATACGTTTTGTCTGCAGAATAAATAACACTTCTTGTATTTTTTAGAACAGAAAACAATCCGAAAACATGTTATGTATGTGTGTTGTCGTGGATAATTCTGGCACCGATTACAGTAGTATTAGCTATAGAGATTTCCTTAGTCATCAACTGTCATTTATCTACCGCATTTTTATACAGAGACTGAGTCTGATATCTGGATAATGACTTAAATTAAATCCGAACAATAACATATTTGAAATTAGAGTACGATTATATGGATTTGTTTTAGTCAAATAAAAAAAAGCATTTCACAATTATCCTCTCTTTGTTTACCTGTGTATTTTTATCAGTGGAATAGGGAAAATGTTCTATATCATGATATATATTATGGGTTTTTGTTGTTGTTGTTGTTTTCTGGTTGTTTTTTTTTTTGTTTTTTTTTGTTGTGTAAATGTGTATGTACATACAGTTACTAGACAGCTGTACACATCAAACTGTATCATTAAAGTGTATATAATATTACCAATCTAAGTAATTTAACGCATGCGTGTCCTCCACATCCGGGCTATTATTCAGCTATTGCATTAGCATTACAATTCTTATGTAGTAACGTTTAATGCTAGTGAATGATTTATTTTTTGTTATCTGTAAACTGTTTTTTTTTAAATTATTTTTCAATGAACGCTATTGAAATACTATTTTTGCATTTATCGCCTGTTTCGGTAACTTTTTAAACACGGAAGGAAGTAAGTAATTTGAAAGCATTTCGTATTTAACTGTTGAATGTACATGTATATGATTATGTTAATATGTAGAAATAAAGAAAATATATGCATTCAGGCAACCGTTATACCTTCTTAGCTATTAAATCATATCTGACGAGTCCTAAGATTTATTATGCGCTTCTATATCAATGGGAAGGTAAATTGAAGTATCTAGCGGAATTGAAATTTATGTAATCTATCTTCAATATTATGTGCTCGACTGAAACATTGAATAATCGTTTTTGAGAGAAAGATGTATTTGACTTGATGTGATAACATAAAACAAATGTCATCGCTGTTTGTTGTGTCTCTTCCGATTGACAAATTACAATGTTATGTTTTCCAGTAAAATGTCACACAAAAAACACACAACGAATTTTCGATGAATTAACATCCTATTAACCGCATTGGCCATTGATGGAAGGCCTCCCTTGTATAGAATGTGGTGTATGAATGAATGTCGGTATATATTGGGAGGCTGCGGTATATTCGCATTGTGTCTTCATAATAGTGAAAAGTGTGTTCTTTTTGTAGTGTTTTCTCACTAAAGCATTCCGTCAAAGATACTCAACCCTTCACGTTACACTGACAACGGGTTTTATACTGAGCGTTAAGCAGGAGCAAAAACTTTCATTGGCTATGACAAAACTGTAAAAAGTAATATAAAGGAGAAAGTACAATGTATGCTTTCATTTTTTGTAGATCCGTGAAAAATACAGTAAAACGATCACCTACAAATCGCTGTTCGACTGTCCTTCTAGTGGATCCTTATCACAAAAATCCTACATTACAAGTTTGGATCCAATCCAAGCGCGGGAAAAATGCCAATCGAACACCGACTAAATAACATATATGATTTGTGTGCAAGGTGGGTGTTTTAAAATATACTGCTTCATTTCCCAGCGTTGTGTATTTCGAAAAAGAACAATTAATGCATATGTTCGATTTGCGAGAAGTGGAAACAGAAGTTGGTTGTTTTATTAAAATATGTCATTAGTTTCTTCTGAAGGTAATGCTGTGCTAAGCAAAATAAATACTTCGATGATAGGATATTTAAGACGTCTGAATTTCATTTTTACATGGCAATTACACATTAGATACTTATACTATCAGTTCAATATGAAATGATTGTTTACATAGTACTAGTATCTATATTGACCATAGATTTCACCGAAGGATAGTTCCACGTTTATGTTAACATTATAAACTCCAATAGGAGGTATTGGTTGTTGAGATGTTGCGATTAAACCATGAAAAAGTTTAATATCGGAAATTCCGTCCATCAGACGAATATGTTGTTATGTCGCCATTTGTGACGACCTAATTGTTAGGTTTGTGACGACCCGTATTCCCTGATATACAAATGTTATTTAGTTCGTTTATTTAGTGATAGTAATAAATGCATATGAATATTCTGAATGTCAACATCAGTATGTGTATTCGAGGTCGGAATCAACCATTAGACAATCTTGTTATCAGTTTCGTTAATAATTAAACAGGTATAAAACATTAACTATAGATTATTCTGATAGTTAATCCTATTGGTGAGCATTCTGCAAATACAACGAAAGTAAAATAACTAAACGTTTATTAATATCGATCATTTAAATTGATGACTGGTATACATCTCAGACTCTTTGTGTAAATGGATTGGTATTTCGCACAAAATATTGGCAGCGTCCGAAATTATTCATTTTATGACTTTACGTATTGAATGCGTCATTTAAAATGGTATCCTATTTGAGATGTAAATGATTTCTTTGCTTTCGATTTTCAAAACAGATTGAATGTTAATTTACAACATCACTTCAATAATTGAAAATCTCGTTTAGAGTGGTATTGTTATCGTTGGAAGAGAAAATCTCCACATGCTACATACGGTCCATCTCAAGACATAAAACGATTTGTCTATCACTTATGTATCAGGGCTCATGATCATACCAAGATAAATCCGTTGGCAGACTCATTTGTCTACACAGAAGATAATCTTCGTATAGTCGCTATGCCTTTCAGCACAAATACATGTACAAGAAAAAGTTGCAGACGTATCATGTTCTTTTCCTTGAAAAAAGGTATGCAAAACATACATGATATTCTAAATTTATCTCACATGACAGCATCGAGGACAGATTGATGCTAAAGACACGCTGAGAGAAACGTCTGGTAAGTCGTCTGAATCAGCTGAAATCTCCGTTATCACAATAAACCCTGGAAACAATTCCACCGAAATCATGGAGGTATCCTAGTGATACAGAGGAGTTTTTTGTCAATACATCTTTATACCATTGTATTCGGAGCCGTTTGCAGCAATCGTTTAACTTAACTATACGATGATATTAGTTTTTCATTTTATTTAATTGTCTAGACCATCGAATATTCGTTTTTGTTGTTACGTTACGTCACAGTGATATTTTCATTAATAAGTAGATACTTATTGACACTTACGGAACCATGTAAGTATGAAAGTGTTACTTAGGAAAACCAAGTGGTGGAAAGGAAACCTTCAATTTTGGCTCAACACTCCACATAAATACATCAGGTACAAGTAATTATGCATATCTGGCGATAGAGGTAAAGAATTAGGACCGTGTCACAGCCGATTATAGGCACTTGGTAGGTAATAAATATGAAATTAAAGTCGGTAAGCTTGGCGAACAAGTCTGCACATAAATAGCAGATACGTACAGGTTTGCCAAGTCGTGTGGAAGGCGTTATCAATGGGAATGTGAAGTACTGCATCACAAAGACGACATTGTGTCATGTTTACTGATAAACAGGAAACAAGAACTGGTAAATACAGATCGCACACGACGTATGGTGTGAAACAAGATAAATGGTCAGGTAGAACCATGTAAACGGGCCGACGTCCGAAAAAGTTACGATTTTTTTTTTCTTTTGTAATTTAGTATTCTCTAACAACAATCCAACAAGCAATGGCAATATTGCGCCTAAACCTGTTTTCAGATAACAAAAACAAAAATATTTAGAGAGCAATTGATCAACCATAATAATTGTTGCAAAAAGCCTGTGTCGTCCCTCCCTTTTAGAGTGGTATATCGTCTTATGTCGATATTAGACTGTAGCGTCCCTTCATTTTTACAGTGGTATATCGTCTTATGTCGATATTAGACTGTAGCGTCCCATTCATTTTACAGTGGATATCGTCTAATGTCGATATTAGACTGTAGCGCCCCTTCCTTTTTACAGTGGTATATCGCCTAATGTCATTATTAGACTGTCGCGTCCCTTCCTTTTTACAGTGGTATATTGTCTAATGTCGATATTAGACTGTAGCGTCCCTTCCTTTTTACAGTGGTACCTTGCCTTATATCGATATTAGACTGTAGCGTCCCATCCTTTTTGCAATGGTACATCGCCTTATATCGACACTAGAATGTAGCGTCCCTTCCTTTTAACAATTATAATCGCCTTATCTCGATTTTAGACTGTAGCGTCCCTTCCTTTTTACAGTGGTACCTTGCCTTATATCGATATTAGACTGTAGCGTCCCATCCTTTTTGCAATGGTACATCGCCTTATATCGACACTAGAATGTAGCGTCCCTTCCTTTTAACAATTATAATCGCCTTATCTCGATTTTAGTCTGTAGTCTATATTCTTGTTACAGTGGTATATCGTTTTATGTCGATATTAGCCTGTAGCCTCCATCCAGCCTCATTATTACAGTAGTCAATCGTAATTTGTCGATATTAGACTGCAGTCTATCTTCCGTGTTACAGTAGTAATCGTCATTTGTCGATATTAGACTGTAGTCTATCTTCCGTCTTACAGTAGTAAATCGCCTGATGTCGATATTAGACTGTAGTCTATCTTCCGTGTTACAGTAGTAAATCGTCATTTCTCGATATTAGACTGTAGTCTATCTTCCGTCTTACAGTAGTAAATCGCCTGATGTCGATATTAGACTGTAGTCTATCTTCCGTGTTACATTAGTAAATTGGCATTTGTCGATATTAGACTGTAGTCTATCTTCCGTGTTACAGAAGTAAATCGCCTTATGTCGATTTTAACCTGTAGCACCCCTTCCTTTAACGTTTTAATATCGTTTAAACTGTCTGTGTTATAGTTAGTAAGTTTTCTTTTTATATGGTTATTTTTAGATTGAACTGTGGAAACATCAGTTCAGGAAATCGCATTACGATATGATCACCACGTGACCATTCTCGTCATTGAGAATAATGGCTTCTTTACGATGCATCTGTGGTATGTGTGGCCGTCGTTGTTTCGCAACACCGCAATAAATTTCCTTACTACACGCCCTGCGGGCGAAATCCAGCGTCAGTTGCTCAAATGATTTCCCGCCAATTTCCTTGTCAAACGAAGGAGGTAGCGTGTTCTTTTCAAATACCGTGCAGTGGACAACATCCTTTGATCCCACACCTAATGACGGAGTGGCTCTAGTCTATATACTCCTTTACAAACTAGACTGATATGTGTCTGCAAATAAACAACTTAAACCAAGTTGTAGTACTGATCTAATTCCACCTATGATTGAGTATCAACGCTTACCCATGACGATCGTTTGGAGATAAAACATATACTGTGTATTCAATTCGGCACAGTTCTCTAAATGTTCTGTGGGATACTTAAACATCACCTGCTCCATGGATTCAATCTATTTTCTTTTCTTCTTCCAACAACGGTCTATATAACACAACTCAATGGTTCACACTTCATGGTCGGTTAGTTGATTGTTAATTGGTTTAGTGATTTACATGTAGGTGTGACGTCCTATTTAATGTCATGCTCAGTTAAGGACGGCCTCATATGCATGCAATATATAGCATTGTTTGAGTGTCAGTATATTTTTGGTACCTGTGGCATATTCGTGATTTGTCTCCATGTAATAGTGAAAATGTTGTCTTTTTATAGTGATGTGTGTCTTTATGCCGGGCGTTCAGCAGCATCAGAATCTACCACTTGTATACGCTATGATGTATCTCGGCCAGGGAACAGAACGCAAAGCCTTCCTCACTAGGGCAAGTACTTTGTTCAAGTCCGTTCTCAAATGACGTAGCCTATGCCTTACACAAAAAAGGTTAGAATCATTACAATTTCTCTCTTACCACAAACCTTCTTTCAATGTTACCATATTCCACCAATTTGGCAGGAGTAGGTTGTACAACTGCCTTCATTACGCCGTCAATGGATGAACTGGCAGAGATATAAACAATTAGAATCGAGTGTAGAGTTAGTGGTTTCCACACACACAGTAACTGTTTAGCCTATTTAGAAGTCTGATCGGCTGGTAACCGACTTAGTCTGTCCGCAATCAACCTAATATTATACCATATGTAAGGCGTTACTGCCAATACTTTGACGTCTGCTACTACAAACACACAGCCTATGATGACGTCAAAAATGACGTAATGTTTGACTTTATGTTATGATTTTGGAAGCTTATCCAATTTATTGTATCAATTTAATTCTTCTTTAATTAACCGTTTGTTTTTGAATACCTTTTGTGAAATTCTCACCAATATAAGATGACTAGAAAGAAAAGAAATAACGTACTTCCTTATAAATAAAACATTTAGATATTTATCAGTATAATAATTTGAAATTTCAGATCGGAAGGTTTATTCAAAGAATACAACCTGGTAGTGCAAGGATAAATGGATTATATATGGCTAATTAGTTCGCTACTAATTAACTTAACGGTTCTCTTGTCACCTTTTATTTGATAACAAGGATTTGCCTATTGATGAGTGTCATCAGACAATATTAGTCTTTTATTAGTTATAATAAATTAATAAATATATATATACATATATAAAGCTAAAAAATGTAGAGTATGTTCGAGGATGATGAAAATACGCAGGAATCCATCACACTATGCTGTGAAGCTATATCATAAAACATCTAGATTAATTCATATGTACGCATTAACAGTACTAGAGAAAATAACTCAATGGTGTTTACCACGACATCCACTGACTTGGTATGTGGATATGAAACGTTTGTTCGCATAGACAATATCAAGTGAACTCCTAAGTCATAAGCTAGGGAAGATTTGGGTTCAACTCGTAAGCTTCCAATAATTCTGATATCAAGTCGAAATGTACATTCCTGTAACATATTTACACGGTACCATTCACACACACTTTATGAATGAAATACTGAGGAAAGAATTTGAGATTTGCCATTACGAGACACACAGTACCGCGATATATGCGATACTGATAGGCAGTCTTCAGATTCATCGGCTAGTCCTTACATAACATATTAACAAGGGGATCACAATTTGGCAAGAATTAACCCCATTCAATAAAAATATATTAAGTCTACTTAAAATATACCGGAACTACAAATAAACTGTATTACTTCAGCAATTTTCACTCCTTGTTATAACAATCTATTTTGAAAACACTTTGATCTCCAGAGCAAGATGTTGCATTAAGATCTGTGGTATGGCCATTTGTTTAATTTAATTGTTATTGCGAGCGAACAGTTACTGCGTGATGATGCAAAGGCATTCAGCTAAATTCGACGGGATAAAATCAACTGAAAAAATAGCACTGAAATTATATGTGGCATTGGAAAAATCTGTATCGCACACTTTAACGAAATCATGTAATTAAATGTACAAACATCGCTTTTTAATGATGCAAGCGACGTGTTTCTGTAGAGTATCAGAATCCATCACCATTTGAAAAGGTTGGATGGTTATTCTTAACATACTTTTAATATGTTAGGTGATATAAGGATGATCCAATTGTATGTGATGTATATGAGACTATGTTTTAAATGGCTTGTATATGAGACTATGTTTTAAATGGCTGTGGAATTCTCGTGCTGAGTATTTATTTTATTATATTTATGTTATCATAATGAAGCATGCCACTGAAGACATCGAACAACAATCCTCACCCGGTCACATTATACTGACAAGGAGCAAATCATTCGCCACACTCATTTCATGCTGAAAGTTAAGTAAGGACAGAAACTACCACCTTAATAGCCTAGGTATGTCATACCTAGGAGACAACACCCCAGTACCTTACTCACTAGGCGAACGCTAAATTGCGACAACAAGCGATTCGATGTCAACGAAGACGCTGGAAATGATAAAATTCTTATTTGCGTCGCCTTTTGCGATCATGTTTGGGTCAGCAGGTGAAAGACTTTTTAATTAGTTGACGTTCCTTCTTAAATTTAAATGAAGATGAAGACAGCGTTAATGAGCTTTTCCCCACTCTGTTTATAAAGTTGCTGTTGTGCAAATTTGTTTATTTGTTTTTATATCAAAATGAATGTGAACCGAATAATCATTTCGTATTTTTATTTTCTTGCTGTGCTGTGTATGCACTGCATTTAAGTTCCAATGAGCGCATCATATTGCCTTACAACTGTATGCTGGCAAGTTGTTTACAAACGGTTTACCATAAGCCAAAGATTCTGTAAACAACTGGATTGCATACCAAGCATTCCAATCCTGACCATCAAATGAAAGGAATCAAAAACTATTTTAATAAGGCAGTAACAAAGCGATAGCACGCCTGTCATACATTCGCAAACGGAGGTAAATCGTTTCATATGGTAAACTATACATATCATAGTATACAATTTTCATTTGACAAGGAGCAGTTACTCAATTTTTCAGTATTTAAGAATGTAGCATATCCATTCCTTGTAAATATTTACATATAATATACTGTAACTGTTTTGCACTTCCTATCTTCTCTATTTCGATTATTAGCTATCCCGTTCATTCTAACCAAGACAAAAGACCATGTCAAAACTTTCAGAACCGTCATAATAGAGGTCTAAATGATTCAGCAAACGATATGTGCATGTTACATACTGCACGCCATGAATTATTCGTGGGCGCTTTCTTCCAAGGTTTTAAGCTATCAAATCGTTCCAAGGACATATCCGCGCTTAACCGGTGGAACAATGTTAATACCGATGTTAAAAACATTATGCGTTGATAATACGTTCATGGTTTCATGGCAACCATGGTGACAACAAAACGTCTTGTTATACAGTATATGAAATGTGATGTTAAGCAATAGGTAAGAATCGATCCACATTGCTTATTATACATAGATACAAACCGGTAGGAACAAGCGTATCGAGAACTTTCTACGTCTACTAGCCATCTTTGTCACTTTGTTTGTTGATAGTAGGTGGCGTGATTACGTCAAACAAAGGAGTGACGAAAGAGTAGACTTAGATGAAGGAAGCTGTTCCATTTGACATTTTATTGCAAGGAAAATCAAAATGTTTCAACTTAGCACATGGTTGCAATACAGCCCAACATTGTAGGACAGGACCAGACCAGATAGAAGTCTAGTGATATAATTATGCCCCCTTCTCGTTTTTCTTTTGTTATGTTACAGACCCAGCCCCGTAGCTTCCTCGTACATCTCTCAGTGACTTACTACCAATAAAACGCTACCTGTAATTGCCGAATTCTGTAAATAGTAGTTTTATTAATGGTTTGATGGAGTCCATTTCGTGTCGCCCACACTGATTACTTACACGTGTAGCGCACGCTGTGCAAGTCTGACTTAGGTCAACACGCCCAATGCTTACCAGTAAAGACTTGGTAGGTAATAAAAAGGTACGTGTACATACGTCTGAGCATACAAGATCTAATGCGATATGCCGGTACAGCTAGGAAGCGAGAGCGATATACGTTTTGTTTTGGTCATATCGAGGTGTATAGAGTCTTGACCAATTCATAAACTACTTGTATGCTGTGGTTTCATTAGTCTTATGTTTACGAGATTTTTAATATGAACTATGTATTTCAATTTTAGACACACCAAGTCAATATTGCGATTATAACGTCTTAGTTTCCAAACTTCGATTACAATTTAAAGGTGTTATCGGGTCACTCTTCGCGTATCAGATAGTAATGCAATATGGTGTAACGATCTGGTAAAATGTGAAAATAAGACCTCATGTTATGTCCTTGTATATGTGTCTTTTCCAAGTATATTCTTCTATGCTCCTTTATACCCCTTTTAGAATTTAGTAATTTTGCGTCATCTTCCTCAACAATTTTTAGAATTAAGTAATTTTGGGTCATCTTCCCCAACAATATAAACCACCCACTAAATGTTCAAAGGATGAACCCACTTACAACCACATACAAAAAGTGGCGAAGATGTACTAGGAATCTGGCTCCCGACCCACTCATGGTAGGTAGGAGGTATATTGAGACAAATGTAGACTTTGCTGAAACACGTTGGTACCAATTAACAAATTGAATGAGAAGCGACTAGCACTTCACTGTAACGTTGCCGTCGAGGACTATTCAAAAGGTTGGAAAGCATGGTTTTGAAACATAATTCATTTGCCATAAAGCAATAAAGAGAGGACCTCACAACGAAGAACCAATAGAAATGCATTAAGTCTGTTAACGTATGATAAATCTGACAACTTGGAGTCTGGAAAAGCGATGACTAATATCAGGGATGTAGTACGAAAAAACGTCGGTAGCAGAATTATCTAAGGGACCATTGGGACAACTTTAATCCAAAGAAAATTGACACAAGTCCAACAAACCTTACGCGATGCATACTTAACAATTCTAATGTCTCTATTTCAGCTACTGCTGACATGCATATGCATAACACACATTGCATTTTACATCATGGCTGCGATTTAGTCTATTAAGCTGCAGTTTATAATACATTAAAAAGTTTATCTTCTTTAACGCGACAGTATCGATTTCAGATACGTTTTACACCTAGGTATAAAGCCAGTGGCTACATCGTCATACATTGATATAGGTACAATCTCGCCTGCGTATTGTAGGTCATCAAAACACAGGAAGCATGTCGCAGATCTAGTTGTGCATATATTATGATTTTTAATTCATTTGTTATTGTTTATAGCTAATGTCGTTTTGGGACGGGAAATATAACAATATATGACATCCCTCCCACGTTATACGAGAGCAGACAGAAAAAATTAAAATAACATTAATACAATTCTAAATACAAACTCGACAACTTTTATTTCTGAATCCAGTCTCCCGGATGTACGTAAGAAATCCGAAACTCAGCTATAATATCTTACTATTCATTTGGGACTGGACAGTGATTATATCTTTTGTCAAAATATTTATCGTAAAATATACTAATCACCACACACACGCACACAAGAAATCGCATGCTATTCCAAGTTAATGATTTACTTGACAATTCTGAATCTCAAATCTGTCATCGATAATGCTAGCATTTGAAAATACCAAAAGTACATCGGCAAAGTACAGTTTACCGTTTATTACTCCCAACCAGCCGATGATTGTAACGTCTCAAAAGTCAAGTCAATATATGACGCTACAATATGTTGAAGGTGAAATTATTCGACGGCACATCATACTTTAAATATATCGTTGTTATATCTCGAAATTTAATTCTTAATGTAGGCGAAATGTGGTAGAAATCCAGTACACTAAGCAAACAACAACGTCTTGAAATAGTAACGGGGATAAATGACATTGAAATTTAAAAGTCAATCACATTTTAATTCTGTACATATGTGGAGTTTGGTGATGATGTATGTTGAATACAATCACGTCGACATTGTTCCAGGAGAGACCGACGGACGTGCTTACGAAGAGGAAAAACTAAATAACTGACTGATGATTCCATGGTATCAAAACCAACGACGTGCTTACGAAGAGGAAAACTAAATAACTGACTGATGATTCTATGGTATCAAAACCAACGACGTGCTTACGAAGAGGAAAACTAAATAACTGACTGATGATTCTTTGGTATCAAAACCAACGACGTGCTTACGAAGACGAAAACTGAATAACTGACTGATGATTCGATGGTATCAAAACAAAACAAACGACGTGCTTAGGAAGAGGAAAACTAAATAACTGACTGATGATTCGATGGTATCAAAACAAACGACGTGCTTAGGAAGAGGAAAACTAAATAACTGACTGATGATTCGATGGTATCAAAACAAACGACGTGCTTAGGAAGAGGAAAACTAAATAACTGACTGATGATTCGATGGTATCAAAACAAACGACGTGCTTAGGAAGAGGAAAACTAAATAACTGACTGATGATTCGATGGTATCAAAACCAACGACGTGCTTACGAAGAGGAAAACTAAATAACTGACTGATGATTCGATGGTACCAAAACCAACGACGTGCTTACGAAGAGGAAAACTAAATAACTGACTGATGATTCGATGGTATCAAAACAACGACATTCTTACGAAGAGGAAAACTAAATAACTGACTGATGATTCGATGGTACCAAAACCAACGACGTGCTTACGAAGAGGAAAACTAAATAACTGACTGATGATTCGATGGTACCAAAACCAACGACGTGCTTACGAAGAGGAAAACTAAATAACTGACTGATGATTCGATGGTACCAAAACCAACGACGTTCTTACGAAGAGGAAAACTAAATAACTGACTGATGATTCGATGGTACCAAAACCAACGACGTGCTTACGAAGAGGAAAACTAAATAACTGACTGATGATTCGATGGTACCAAAACCAACGACGTGCTTACGAAGAGGAAAACTAAATAACTGACTGATGATTCGATGGTACCAAAACCAACGACGTTCTTACGAAGAGGAAAACTAAATAACTGACTGATGATTCGATGGTACCAAAACCAACGACGTGCTTACGAAGAGGAAAACTAAATAACTGACTGATGATTCGATGGTACCAAAACCAACGACGTGCTTACGAAGAGGAAAACTAAATAACTGACTGATGATTCGATGGTACCAAAACCAACGACGTTCTTACGAAGAGGAAAACTAAATAACTGACTGATGATTCGATGGTACCAAAACCAACGACGTGCTTACGAAGAGGAAAACTAAATAACTGACTGATGATTCGATGGTACCAAAACCAACGACGTGCTTACGAAGAGGAAAACTAAATAACTGACTGATGATTCGATGGTACCAAAACCAACGACGTGCTTACGAAGAGGAAAACTAAATAACTGACTGATGATTCGATGGTACCAAAACCAACGACGTTCTTACGAAGAGGAAAACTAAATAACTGACTGATGATTCTTTGGTATCAAAACAAAAGACGTGCTTACGAAGAGGAAAACTAAATAACTGACTGATGATTCGATGGTACCAAAACAAACACATACATAGTGATGTTACATGAACAATTATAGCAGGAACCTTTGTTTAACTATATAGTAAGAGGCATCCAACCAGAACAATAGATCAAATCACGCAAACCATTACCACTCTCCTTTCGCAACCCATAACACATGCTGTGCATACACAGCTCGTCACTATAAAGTAGTAAAGAACGACACATATGTATAAACATACAGAATTTAGATAGATGAAAAGGTTATTTAAAGGTATTTCGTCCCTATACTATAGTTTTATAAATATCTCTCTATTTAGAAGAGGATGTAGTCCATCTGAGAATTGGGGAGACTGCGTTCAAAAAGGCGGCCAATCCAAAAAAGAATGTTTCATTCAGAAAGAGAGGGTCATCTCGTCGTTCATAAATCTGTAATGAGGGAATCAAAGTGTGAAACAAATATCGCTTTTAGTATTACAGCAATTTGTTGTTTTTTGAGTTATAATGAAGTCCTTCGGAAAAGAACTTTTGTATGATAATTTCTACACAATGCACCGATGTAAGTTCATACAAATCCATTTATCAACCAGAGGCTTCCATTTTTTTTCTCCACTTAAATCTACTCCTCCTCACCCGCCCACACAAACCATCATCCGTCTAAGTTTTCTAGACAAAACAGATTTTTGCACAGCTTTTTGTTATTATAACATGCTACATTTGCAGGTGTTTTTTCTCCATTCCTTTAAAACAAAATATTTTGTGAATTTTAACACAGATATTTAGAAGGTCCTGTTTATACAGATCCTGGTGAGAACTAAGAATCTCATAACACATGTCTTAAGCTTAGATTCCAAAATATCTAAACAAGATTACGGAGCCTCCAAATACCGTATTCAGCGGACTCCTTGTTACAAAAAGGACTACAGAATTGTACTTTATCTTAACGTCAGAAACCTATTTCCGTACGCTATGCTGTTATTGTTCTTTTACAATTTCTTATTTGTGATGTGACAACCATTACCTACGAAACAACTAAATTTAATTGAGCAAGCCAATCTAGAACAAGCAAAGGAAACACATGATGGTTAACAGTTCAATTGTACCTGCTCTATCGATTACATAATAGGATACGGCTTCTTTTCCAAACTTTTTCCTACTAGTCAACCAACGTCTGACGACAAGTTAAGCGTTTGCCCTGTGATTTGTCTCTATTATGAGACGTACCAGAACCGCTGGAATGATATATTTTTTTCTTCATTTTAGACATGAACAAATTGTATTAAGTTATTAGTTTAATCTTCGGTGCTGCCGTATTGTTCTGCCACATCGACAAAGTCATGTACTAACAATGCAAAACGAAAATTTCTGACCGTAACGAAAATAATTATTGATGTGATCATGGCAATGGTATTTTAAGAATAAACGACAAAGATATACTGCTGCTAAAATAGAAATGATATCTTCATTATTTTATATTGTAATGATAATACTCCATCAACTTTTAAATATATATGAAATCACGTCCATTAAAAACAGCCAGTGACACAACATAAATCGTTAATGTTACATGCCATGAACCTGTGTCTGTCCCTGCCTAATTGGCTTTTGTTTAGGGAAACTCTTGACCCACACATTTTACTGTTTCTAAAGTGTGAGCAGAAAAACGGAAAACGCGTCATTGAAGATATAATTTATAACGTATATATGCTAAATGCAATTATAATTCTCTCATTATCGACAAACATCGCACTAATCTGTCTGTAAAGACTGACACACAGGATAATGTAAATGTCGAGTTATAGCGTCATACTCCCCACTACCCATGTCCTCAGCCATTGACATTTCCTGTTTGTTATTTTATTACAAAATAATTTTATTTTCTTTGTTAAGGAAGTCCTGATGAAGTCCATTTTGTGTCAAATTTTGACACGGATAGTAGTCGGCATGTCCCCCTATAATCCAAATAAATAATATTAGCGCTATTTGAAATGACAAGTATGACATATTTTCATTTTTCTGACTTGAACTCTAGATTTTTTTTGTACATAACTTTGCTATATTAAATGTCTATACTGAGTTCCAACTCAGTTAATAGGTATGCTTACGAATACATTGAGCATTGCATGTCCAGATAAATCCTATAATACCAATTTATTTAATGAAAATTTCAATTTCAAGCTCTTATAATTCAAAAGCATTTTGTTACAGTTTACGAATCCTATGGGTTGGTCTTCTCAGTAGCAACCACAGGATTAATACAATCGTACATGATTTTGGCTTGTTAACACGAGACTTGAGATATCTCTGTTCATCAGAAAGACCAATGACTAAAAAATTTTATACAATGATTCAACAAAAGAACGTAACAATTCAATGGTATAAAAACATTTCAAAATCGTTGTTGCCACAGGATCGTTGCAATGAGTCAAAAGATATGGCATTACATCATTGTCTATCGCGTATTAGCCACGTTACATTGTAGCTGCTCAGTAAAACACTATTATCTTTCCCTAGAAACCGCGGGATATCTATGTCAAGCATAGAAGAAAGTCCTATCGAGTATAGGCGGAATTCATACATTAAATAACATTGATTGCTTGTATGATTTGATATTGTAATATTCTGAATTTCTGGCCCAATAATATCAAATACAATAGTAATGATGATGTAAATATGCATTTCCTTGCGGTAAAATCAAAAGTGATATTTAAAACAAAATTTTCAATGACCAATCATTCACGTCGTGCGTAGTGTAGATCAGTCACGTAGTTCGAAGTGTCATCCGATCGTTATCTGTAAACTCAGGACACCATCATGGTTCCACGACACGTTGGCGGGGGCGAGGTGTTTGCGTAGTCTAGCACCACACGCCTACGCACACGTCCACTCGTTTACACGTGTGAAGAATACGACTTAATCATTCAACTTTGTTTTCTTACTCTAATCCTTCCCCACTCGTCCACTTGACCCGGATAAATGCAGACACTAACAAATACACCGCCCGTTCCCTCCACTGTTTATATTAATCTGTACGCTATAGCAACGGAAATAACATTCCAATAAAACAGCTTATTACACTAAGTACCAATTGAGAAGTAAGTAGCTAAAAGTGATTTAAGAATGAAGAAAAATGTGGACAGGAGTCGTGACCTTGTCAGGAGCCACAAGTGATGAAAGTTTTGGTTAGAAGTCGAGACAACTGTTTACATTGAGCGTATAAACTAACTTTTCATTCTATCTGAAATGATTTTACCTAATGTAGCCAAACCTTTCTGTGACCTCTGTGAACTGTATCGCATTTGTATAAACTCCATATTATTTATATTAAGATCAAAGGAATGTCTGCGTAGAGTACTCCATAGGTGGTTTTCTTTATATTTATCAATATAGTGAGTAAGATTACTGAACGAAGGTTCTAGACACTGGTACCTTCAATCCTATGATACAGTATTTGTTTTCAATTTGCATTATCATAATCAAACTTATATAATACATTGACCCGTCACAGAGCATTGCCTTGCTAGCTACCTTTGAATATCTTGACATTCATTAAAACATTACAAAGATCTCACTGGATACTTTAATCGAAGTACGTGATATGTCCAATTATGATCTCCTAAATAATAGTAAAGGGTGAAATTTATCAACACGCATAGTAAACGACGACTGTGATTGTTTATCTGATCTGTTTGTTGGGCTGAACGTCCTATAAGCAGCTATCTTTCTTGATGACATCCATTGTATGCAATGTGTTATGCTTGTGAATATCTGTATGTCTAGGTGTTTAGTTTAACCGGGATGTCTTACATTGTAATAATGGACCTTTATTACCTTTTTTTACAATTTTATCTCACTGACACATGCAGCCAAAATAACCAAACAAAACGCCACAGCTGGTCATATACAGTCGTTCCATTCCCTACCGCTAAAATACCGCCTTTATAGACAACTTATAGTGTGTGTATCAGCCAGCGGTCATGACCCAGAGCCGTCCTCACAATGGATGTGTTAGGCAAACGAATATAAGCTAGAAAGAGGAGAAGGAGAGACTGCCTTCCACGATCATGAAAGTGGAGTAACAATTCTAACGCAATCACTCCCTCGTCTGGACGTGGGTCAGCTGAATCCGTATATAAGGGGCATCGGGTGTAGGGCAAGAAAAAAGTCAGACGGGTGTGGTCGATAGGTGTTGAATATGCTGTAAGATAATATCTCTTCGTGCATTATAAACGACAAGACAATTTGTTTTGTAGTACCAGATCGTCTACGGAATAACCATAATGCTGCATGGCCTTGTCTCGGCGGTGGCGCTATCACTACAATTCCCGGTCCCAGGCCTACGCAGATCTGCTAGTCGTCGACTAGATAATCCGCCTAATGCTAATCTCCGTACGATAAACCAAGCCTGACACATCGAGGTGTGGGAGGAGAGGCAAATTACTTACGTAATCCTATGGCAGGGATATGCATCGCCTGATCCCAAGACACATTATAGCCAACCAGACAATTACTGGAAACTTTATCGGCCATTACATAGGCATTATATTGTAGCCGTTGTTTCGTATCATAGCACGGCTAGATCCGCCATCAGGCCTACTAATGCACTTTAGTGACTAGAAATAGGAGAGGGTCGTTAATGTGTTAATTCTTGGTGTAAATCCTGCTTAGTTTCATCCTAACTACAGACAACTAAGAGACGAAAATAAACTGGCATCTGACTAGCTTTTCTGGCTATTCACACAGCGCCCCACATCCCGATGACATTATCCCATCCAAGCCGTAATGTACTTCCTAATTCACACCTTCCAAGCGATATGCATTATGAGTGATGTGGCAGAGCCTAATGCACACTGTCATCCACAAGTAATAATGCATTGCGTAATATGCGTTCTCATACTAATTCTCGTAAATGACAACATCACTCCCTGGTAAAATTTAATTTTCTTAACAGGTCTTCGACACTGTCTATTGCAAAAGAGGTCGGGCAACGTGTCTACATACTATTTTTGCTAGTTCTGGTTAATAATTCATTAAACGTACTTTACACTGAAACAACTACTTAGTAGTTCTTTTTATTGATGTACTAAATGGAAACTTAAGTTTTTTTGTATAAATATTCTCTACAATGTCATATGTTGATCTTGACGCTGCGATATGGGATCAAAAATATTCATGCCATGATAAATGTGTATAAAAAGTATACTTTTCGCAGCGTGTTTATTCATCAAAACTTGTTAATGAAATATTTGAAGTTATGTTTTATTATTGCACCAAAACTCGTGAAATATCGATGAACAGTGTTGGTGGTATGAGCGCTATGACACTTTAAGACCTGTTACCTAAAATGTCCACACCAAACTAAAGAGAAGTTGACGGACAGTGACAAAACAAGAATTACATTGACTGAGAAAATCTATTAAGAAAAATCATAATTAATTAACATATAACAGACAATCGCTACGAGTAAGAAGCTGCACAAGCTTGTCAACTTGGCATATGTCCGTTTAAGATTGTGTTCATTGAGTGACAAATAGATAAGTTACGGAATATAAATTTAAAAGGTCTCCATAAACATTGACCCAATTGATGTATTTTATATGAAAATAACCGTGTCCTGGCCTTGTATATAATAGGAGTTCCCTTAAAAGCCTTAATTTTATCTGTTCATGGGGTTGACAAACATGCATAGAACACGTGCGTCAAGAGGCAGCCATGCTGGCAAGTAGCTCCCGAAGTCCCAATTATTTGTAACACGTTCTATTACATTATTGTACCATAATGTTAATGAAACCATATTTAAATTGAATAAAAACGATAAATAATATCATGTGTTGGAGGAGAACAAAATAAGGTAATGGTTTGCATGCGGTACCGTAGCGAATTAGTGTGGATATTAAGTGAACTGTCTCGGCTATTACTAATTAATATGTATGTGGAAGGCAATGCAATTTGGCGTTTATGTTGCTTGGAGTAAAACAGGCTCCTCATTATATATTTATCTTAATAAGCAGTACTTTTATGATATCTCTACCTGATAGCTCTACAAACGATCGTAATGCAGCATTTTTACTTTTTTTCTCTTCTCCGCGCATGTCATATTAAGTGCAAATAAACAATTTGGACAGTGTATTCGGCCTATCATTGCATAATGACAATTTGGCGAATGGTGTTTACTGCGACTTCATTGGATTTCAGTTGTAAGTGCTACTGAATATTAAGCAGAATAAACCAAACTAGTCCTAAATTGATATAAAGATAACAATACGGTTAAATATACGACAACCATAACAACACTTCCTTAATCACAGAAACTGTCTTAACTTCCATAAAGCACAGATTATTCCGTTAAATATACTCGACAAATTGTTCTAAAGTCATTCCCGTGGGATTTCAAACGTTTTACTTACTGTACCTTATAATGAAAAATATAACATATCGAATTATTTTGGCAATTTCTCAAGAGAAAGTAAAAAACACATTAATGTCAATGCTAGAACTATCGTTCAAATATTTATCGCCTTAGCGATACGAAAATGATAATATTATACTGTACTCTTAGGAATAATATTACAACTCTGTTGTTTTTTTTCGTCGCATACCCACCTCTTAACATGATAAAGGCCAGGAACTCATTTCTCAATATTCTGAAAAGTGTCATGATGTAGACAATTACAGCTGGCATATAAAGCTAACTTGAAAATTTTAATATATTACTGCCTTTATTGAACTAACGCAATTAAAACAGCTGTAAAATCACAAAACATTAAAAGGAAAACGCCTTAGTCAAAATAATCATAATCTTGTATGCTACTTGACAGCACAAGTAAAACGGCGGTGAAGCCTTTTTTGTCAATTGTATGATTTTAGATTGTAAAGCAGTAAATGTTGTCTGGTACAACCGAGGAACGAGAAACAACCTAAAAACTTCAAACTAACACAACCAAGTAGATTTAGTAAAGTAATGCCGATAAATACCATATGACTTTAAATTTGTATCTTTGTTGGCAAACCCAAACGTTACCGAATATTGTAACATGGAAAAATAAATAAAAACACTCAATTAAAGATGCTTCACCGCCGACAGAGCATAAATGATATTCATCATTTGAACAATAATTGGTGTTAAATCGTGTATATGTATATGCCTAATTAACACGAGAAATAATATGAAATAATTTATTTCGCCTTTGGTGCATGGTCAATCAGTACTTCATTCCATATAGATTATAGGGCCACGGAATTTTTTTCGGGATGCAATTAATTATTCTTCATATTTTTAACTTGAATTCAAATTAGAATCTCAATCTTTTCAATTGTGGTAATGGTGTAAGTAAGCAACTTTTGTAACTGAAGAAAAATATTAAATAGTCTGTTCGTGTTTTTGATAGTGAAAAAAAGCCATTTGTCAGCGGTGGAGCATCTTTAAATTACTGTAAATCATCTTTCTTTCGCAGATTTCCACGGTTTTCATTTCAAAACAGGTTCGCGAAAAACAAAATTCGCGGATTTAAAATTTAAATGGAATTTTCTAGCAATAAATATCATGTACATGGTTGATCACGAAGTTATACGGATCGCGAAATTCGCGAATATATATATCACACGCGAAAAATGTTGGTCTACAGTATCAATGGGCCATGTCACCGCAGTAAACTGTAGGCTGCCAAAATGAAGTTCAACTATTAAAGTACAATAGAGAAGCGACTGTGGCAATACAGACAAATTCTCATGACAAATATAACAAATAATAGAAAACCGAAGCTACCACAGTGTACGTACTTACAATAAAATTATGCAACATTTTATATACATTGGAAACTTTAAGTTTCGAATTTTACTGCAAGATAAAAATATTAAATTTCATCGATTGCGTCCCGAAAAAATCCATAGCACTATGTTTTATATAGAATGAAGTACTAATTGCGCATGCGTTAAAAGAAAACTAAATCATATTATTTTTGTGTTAGTTAGACATACATTTCACGATTAAAAACCAATTTTTGTTCATATGACTAGTTTCGCCATATACTCTGTCGCCATGGAGCATCTTTAGAATACTGGATCTAGTGGGCTGACAATGATTCTCTCTTATAATGAATCCGCTTCACCTATAACAGGGTTTGTGTGTTGAGATTTGTAAAGTTCATACAAGTACATCTACTATATTGTTTCCATAACCAAAACAATTCAAGTTACTGAACTGACATTTTTATGGATAATTAATTGTTTATTAATTACCTCCCGCTGATTGCCTTCAATCACAAATCATATTATAATGTTGATATATTATCGTCTTATGATATACTAGTTCACCGCTCATCAGAGTGGATATGAAGTCATTGTTGGAGTAGATCACCTTACCTAAGTCGGAACTCGTAGACAGTATCTGCTTACCAGGGCATCCTTCACCCGGGTGATAACTGTCAGGGGTAACAATTGGCCTGACACCGGATACGCCACACAGGGGTAATTAATGCGGGTATCATATTCTGATAAGTTAAAGGTCTGTGAACATAATATAAAGGTTTATATTGTGACCAACAAGTTCAATCAGCATTGTTTCTATTGGTATACGAAATATATCCCGAAGATCGGATTAATTCGCTTATTTCTTAATTGCCGATATCAGTTGAAAATTATTTGAAAGCGCTAGAACAGAAAAAAATATGGATTTGGATTATTTATTCCGGGTCATTTTCCCTGCCTGGTTGCCAACAAAAATTGAGTTTACTGCAAGTCGTTACTTCACGGAAAATACTACTATCGCAAGGATATTTCGTTTCTTCAAAAAGTGAAAACTTCCTGTTGAAACTATTAAAATCTCGTGTTTAAGACTTTACACATGTCATGGGAATCCGAAACATACTGCCAAAGCTGTGAAATCAAATACAGATTTATGCAACAAATGCGGGTAAGCACTAAAGTTTGAAAACAGTATTCCATTATGGAGTTAAACAATGCGTACCATATGTATTATATCAATCATGTATTACACGTGCATAGCCCATCCTACGTCACAAGCAGGGTTTTATACGAAACAGTTAATATCTAAAGTGCAGGTGCCTGCAGGACGTGCATTTTTTAAGCGTGAAAGATGATACGCATGACCTCGTTACCGGTGACGCATGCGTATTGAGTGCGTTTGCTTCCAGTATGAAAAACAAACGCATCCAACACAATTAATTTCATCTGTGAAGAAATAGTGTAATATGCACTACAGAAAAAAATATTGCATTATGTACTTCGAAAGTCACAGTCAAGACAAAACCTAACATTTAGAAGAATATGACATAAAACGCCTAAATAAATTCATTTTGATTTTTTTATGCTCCAGCCATGCTTTACCACGTCAACAGACCAATACATATTAACAAGAAGCATATCTGACATGGCCCGATTATACACCGTAAATGGACAGTGATTATCACAGACATTTACTTTGTATCGATACGTTAATATGGTATACCCAAGGTAAAGGAGCTACACTAAGCTGTGATCTTAAATAGAAAGTACGTTACTATACTTTGATAACAGATCCGATAGATTTCCAATACGTAGTATATCCCCTAAAAGTACATTCCAACAATTACGTGTATGACCCTGTCTATTGAAAGCCAGTTAGTTTATATTAATTGTACTTTATGGTATAAGTATACGTCGTTAGCGTGTATAAACAACGTCTGGGCGACGGATCCGTTTTTCCGGATCATTGATCTGGTTACAGTGTTGATCTATGTATACATTGCACGATATCATTCACGTCTTATTTGTGTCATTGGGTTACTCGCTGGCAGATATATTCCCAGGAGTAATCGTAGTGTAACTTCTCAAACTATTGTATCTTAAAAATATACACTACTAACAAATACACACTAGCAGGTACTATTAGATAATATGTCGACATGATGTTAACGTTCAAGTAATATACAGAAGTATTATCGTATTACTACATAATAGGTGGGAGAAATTAACATATACCATCAAAATCACAATAAATGATAAATAGAAGTATTGTAACATTGCTTCATAATAGACGAGAAAATATACGTGTAGCATATACCATTAGTCTGTTCGAACAACGGTTCCGTACCAAACGATTTGTGCTGAAATATCTTTCTAGTTAAACGTTACCATAATGGCCATATCGGTAGACATGCATCATGTAGGACAAACTTCACAAACATTCCATGGTATTGGGAACCAACATTTAGCCATTCTTTGCGCAATTTAGAACAAAATATAAAGAGAAATTATCACTTGAACTCGCTCCTTGTTGAAGAGCAAAGTGCGAACTTTGTGCCGTCGGAAAAGGATGAGGTCGAAACATCAATATATGCACTCGAGATTGTAGTCATGCACTCCTAAAATATGCAGCATTTAAATCATGTAGTTTATTGCTATTTGAAAAAAGAAACAACAATTATTTCTACGTTGTGAACTACCTTTTTATGCACTAGTTTTTGCCACCATTCTATGGGAGCCCGAATTAAAAGTATCCGAAGAAAAGACAAGACTGGTAAATAATGCCATGACGTACTTTGGAGGGTGTCTAGCCAGCTATGGGATTTTAGGTGAGAAACAGGTAGGGTAAAAGGTTGGCCAGGGTGGAATAGGTGTGTTTTACTAAAACAACGCAAATGGTACTATTACAACACTGACAGCACATTGTACAGGTAAACCTCAGAGAAAACCATATCCTATTAGATATAAGGAAGTACAGAATGATAAAGTATTGGCTTAAATTGATGGTCTCAAATAACTGTATTTTGAATTCCGCTCTTTTATATTTAAGTAATAGCAACACTGGTAATTGTTTCAATTGGATAAACCATGTTAAACATTGTCTTTTTTTCTATTGGTTTTGGTAATGTATGGAATCATCACTATCTGTATAACCATAAACATATATTATGTTTGATAAAGCAACAACTATTTGACCAAAGTCAGCAACATTTGAGAGGCTTATTGGATTCCTCATCAAAATGTATATTATATAAGCATATTGTGAATCATTTTACTATACAATACTATTTGACCAAATATATACCTCCGAAATACCGAATTGTCTTATCTAAATTTCGTCTATCTGCTCATAATTTGGCCATCGAAACAGGCAGATATCCCAAGTTTGCTAGAGAACAAAGATTGTGCCCTGGTTGCAATTTAGATGTGGAAGACGAATATCATTTTATTTTAATATGTATTAATTATCATGATTTAAGAAAGAAATATGTAAAACCTTTTTATTGGCGTAAACCATCTATGTACAAGTTGATACAATTATTATGTTGCGAAAATATAAGTGATATACGTAAATTAGCAAAATTTATATTTGAGGCCATGAAAATACGATCCCGCCTCCAATAATTTCAGTACAGTTATTTTAATGTTGTATACTTAACCTGTAATTTATGTAGCCTTTAAATAATACACATTTTGATTTCAATGTATAGTACATTTGTAACTTGTCTATGATATTGTACTAATTACTATGTGATTGTATATATATGTATATGTGCGTATTTTGCACAATTCCAATAAGTTGTAAACTTAAGGAAAAATAAAGAATTGAATTGAATTATTCATTAGATGTCGATATTTGATTAAGAATGATAAAATTTTGGTTTATGTTAGTTTATAATAAAGTAAATATCAAGCCGTACATGTATGTATAGACTGATATATTCATTTCATGAAACCATTGATCATGTTGATAAAAAAATTATATCAGAAAATTTATGTACCACATATTAACTATTTAAAGAACGAAGTTAAACAAAAACCGTTAACAACAGTATTATACATAGCACTTCTTGTCATACATTTAGTGTCTGAGTGAGATTTAGATAGAAACATTTATCAGTATACAAAATATTCTGATCTGTCAATTAAATACAATTAAATTGAAATATAAGGATTGAATGTTTCTTTGGTCAATTTCATGGGGGTGATGAATTGAGTTCCTATTGAAACAAATTGAATATGCACTGTTCATTTCATTCAATTTGTTTGAAGATGAACTCAATTCAGCACCCCATGAAATCTACCAAAGCACGATTCGCCAACATATCTCCCATGAATATAAAAAAATTCGATCAGAATATCACTGTTCAATTATTTAGTCCATCAGGGTACGTGTTGTCCTGCGCACATCGTCAAATTAAAGGTCCATTATACATATATTTGATATAAATACCCATTTTTGGGATTAGTATTTATGATTTCAACATTTGAAAGTTGTGCATTATTTTCTCATTTATGCACACAATACATATCATGGCATACCTAAAGTATCGCCAGTATGTTGCGACGCGTCATTGCTGTACATGTAAATATATATTTATATATATAATGTTTGTTTCCTCATTCCAATAAGTTGTAAAAAGAAAAAAAAACTAAGTACATTATGTAAATACAGTACTGTGAACAGTAGAATCAAATCTTACAATAAATATAGGTAAGTGACTACTTTTAACCTGAATATAATTAATTACCTGATGGTCACTCAGGTATGACCAAGTCTGACCAAGGTGTGAAAACAAGAAAGTTAGTCAGAGTGGAATGATGTTTACTTAGAAGGTTGGCTAGACTGGAATGAACCCTTTGGAGCTTGTGTTAGTGGTAATCCAGAGATATAGCCAAGGGGGATTTCTGAAAACGCAATATCTGATCGAATCAGACGTTTTCACTTTCATGAGATGTCTCGCAACAGTTTGGGATCAACGCTGTCTGATAAAAACTTGTGTGTAAGTGGTCGGCACTGGAATCTTAATCAGACAACGGTTAAATGCTAAGTTTACTTATACAAAGATCGACAGGAATTTCTAAGTTGTTGTTATCGGATTTTAAAATAAATCACTCAAAGCAGTTAAAAGGATAATTAACGAAGTGGACTACTTGAAATGTTTTAATGAAAATATTCATTTCAGCTAGTTCATTATCGACCAACTCATAGACAAATATTATTAAGAGTTAGAGTTACTTCCCTCTAATTTGAAAATATTCTGTTGCCATGATTCTATTTATGATTGAGAATCTTTCTATGATATCGAAACGTTCTTGTGTCAGTATTTGGGCAATTTTATATTCCCGTATGGAAACAGCCATCGCTCTAACATATACATCCAACGGGAAATAAACGCATACAGAGATTTAATATAACATGTGATTTGTAGCTCTTACATTTATTTTCTTTGCGACTTTAACCATACAAATGTTTCGAATGACCTTGAGATACAGCTTTCACGCGCTGAAGTTTTTCGTGTACCGAAGTGACGATTGTGGCAGAAAGTACATGTACACGTGCAGTGTTTGCTTATGTTAGTTCGTAACAAAGGTCCATTTGTGGTGAGTTTATATCCTTGTGAACTGACCTACAAATTTGTTGGGAACCTGACGTATTATCAGTAACAGCGGCTGGTTATGTGGTAAACGAACGGCAAGGTTACGACACAAAACAACAGTGCAATCCCTGATAAACAAGCTGTTAGCCTCAGATATAACATCTTCAATAAGTACATCTTGTTAAATTTGTCGACTAACTTGAAAATCAACCGACGCAACAAACAAAATTAATTTCATGTACTTCTTTGTATAAGACACTTATAAGTTAATTCTTGTCGTTGATATTTTTTGTGGTGTGTAGCTAGTCTAATAAAATTATTACCCAGATAAACTAAATCATCATTTGTGAATCTGTCATAAAAACGAATCATTTTCTGTTTACCATCCGAATACAAACATTTTCGTGGCTTTGATCGATAAGTTGGGGTCGGCGTCCCATTGGTGCTTGGCACTTTTTCATCCGACAAGAGGTCACAGAGTGGGCACACCATGACGAAATCGATTCCATCGCAATACACATTTACTGGTTCTTCAGACAGATATTGACAACTGTCTGTGTTTACATAGCTGACCTTCACCGCCATCTTCAGGCATCCGCGCGAAGTCTGGGTCTGTACGTGATGGACGTCACGTGACTCATACAAAAGTCTGTCGAAGGTCATGAGTATGGTACAACAAGGGCATTACTACGCTACTACAGGTCTTTGTGACTCAGATATCCCCTCGTGGTAAATGTCAACGTTGGCATTTATTTACATTATCTATTGTAAACTGCAAAGGCGAACCAAGACGATATTTTAGTGTGACGTCATTACCAAATTGTGCAATGACAAAAGTCAGACATATTGCGGTAGATGACAAGATAAAGGTTTGTACTACTAAAATAATAATATTGTTTCGCAATGTTGAAAAAAAACCCGAATTTAAATAATCTGGCGGTTTAAATTTTAGATTTCACAGCACACATAGTACAAAATGAAATTGGACTAACATGATCATCCGATACTCCAATTAATGTGTACAACGATTACCAAAATAAAAAAAAAATAAATAAAAACATTTTGAACATTAGCATAGACAGTGGGGAATTAGCATAACCTTAAATACATTGTACATTAAGATGATTAAAGCAGAGCAGCAGACCAATCCTCTTGTTGTCAAACAAATTATAAAGACAATATATTATAGATCTCTGGCCACAGGATCAGGAAACAGACTTAACTATACATGTACATACCACAAAGTGAAAATCGATGTGTTTACCTACTCAAGCAGATAAAAGAGAATACATATGTTCTGGAAAATAAATATTTTATGCCTTATAGACTGTCTAAATGTCTACTTGCTACTAAATAGACACTTTAAAAATCTTCCAACCATTTTACAAATATTATCATGAAGGAAAGAATGTAGTTAAGGATAACTTGTGTCGAGTATTATTTTAGGGGTTGCAATAAAATCAAACAACACAAAGAAAGGTATTACGAACGAATCATAGCACTCAATGGATGGATAAAGAGGATCAGTTGCATTTAAAGACATATTTTTAGTATCCTTCAAATTTATTGATTCGCAGACTAATCTGAAAATAAATGAAGATATTTAATAAAGGCATGCGCTTGTTATTTTAATTTTAAATAAATATTCCTGAGACAAAAATCAATTGTACATGTACCTCAGTGAAATATCACAATATATAAGAAGGCACTGTTCAAACATGTCGCAGTCTCCCAAAACACAGATGCTCTCATCTAACAAACCAAAATTATACTCTATGGCTGATTTTTATTATTTCAGCCCAAACACGGCTACTGACCTATGTGTACTCGGATTCCCCTGTGTATTCCTACATCAACTTGTAGTTTAAATGACATCTACACATTTACATATTAAACGCTATTTTCATTCATCGCTTTTTATTTTAAAATATTCTGGACTAGACCGTAATCTGATCAAATTTGTCTCCAGCGTCATTTGAAAATGATATTCAAATGATAATTTGAAAACCCGTTACAACAATATTAAGTCATTAAAATCTTCACTTACTTATCAACACTCATAATTCAAGCGTAAAATAACCATTTCAATGAACTCGTTAAATGTCAGCAAGCCCATTTCCTCATCTGACAAATGACTTGACAAACCGCATCTGACACCCGTGTCCTGTTAGCTAGTTAGATATCACCTGGGCACAGCAAGTTTGTCACAAAGAATCCGCTTTCCGACTTACACTTATAAACATTTTGGCAATAGAGCAGTCTTAAATCCGTTAAAACGGCCAAAAAGAAGACAGTAACAGGATGTCCTGTTACCATGTCACAAAATCGTAAATTGAGTACGGCACATGGCTAATCTTTCTACCAGTAATATCAAATTCAAATAGATATAATCGATTGAAAAGCTTATAACTGATGACAGGTATGTTAAATTTCGACACGTGGACGGTCACCCTGTTTCCGGCCTCTGCTTTAATAATGTTTAGTATTTACGCCACGGATATGATTATTTGATCTCTACTAACGCGGAATAACACAATAAACGTGTCATTAGGGGTGACCTGTCAACAGAGGTTACTGTTAGGTGTATCGTAGATGATATTATACACTTTCTGACCTTTGGGAAGACAGAATATAATTAAACATTTATGAATGAAACACGAACAAGAACCTAGTATGGAATAATTATAGCAACAATTTAAATAATGAGCAGTCATCAAGTGCATTGAATCTATAGGTTTATGCTGAATATGCAACAATACAATATTAAATCTTGAGACAAAGGTTATGACGTATTTGCGAGATGACAAAACTACCAAACCCCATCTCAACATTATGAATAGAAATCAGTAACAACTGATGAAAGTAAAACAAAACGCCATCATGAGTTTTACTAGAAATCGATATACATGTATTTCACTCTGATAAAATGTCGGATTTGTACTGATATCAGTATGATACTGTAGTTATTTGATCGATATAGCATTTGCAAAGAAACAATGAAACTAAACCATTCAACATGTAATGTTAACCTTACCTTCATACATCTGTCTCGGGCCTCTAAATATGATGAAAATCGTATTCGTGAGTGATACAATTTGAGGTTGGATGCACCTCAACTGGTTATCACATTGTCCATTAACAAAGTACGTTACAAACGGTGACGTCTTCTGGGAGTAAGCAGCATATATCACTGAAAAACACTGAAGAATTCCAAAAACTTCAATAGTCCGAACCGTCCCATGACATAGTGCTAAGAAGGTTCCCAGGTTCCCCTTCATTAAACCACTTCATCGATTCGCTATGCTCATTGAATTCTTTAAATAATGAAAAGCTTAACGGTGTCGCCTTACTGATTTACACGACTCAGTTATTGTTTTATACGTTCAATGGTAGAAATCCCCGAACCGTGTCAGACCACATTGGGCAGCAGTCACGATAAAATCTATATCAAATTATAATAATGATGGATGCATTTTGATTCGGGAGTTGTTTGTGACACAACAAACTGAAAAAAAAGAGAAGAAGAAAAAACATTTAAAAAATCTGATCATCGTAAAGCAAAATAAGAAGCAACTCTGAGTAGCGAAATCAATAAGGCTTGTAATTAAGTGAAGACGGACGCGGTTACACCAAACGCCGGCTACATCCCTCCACCATGATTTATTAAACTAGTTTGTCAATATGGGCAGAATAACTGCAATTCAATCATAACTGGAACATTTCGCTTCTATCTGCCGAAAGGATCGCGCTAATATCATACAAGGTCACTTCGAACCTAGCCACCGACTTTCCCCTCTTCCTTTCAAATAGTCCATACATCAACACACACATTACAGGTTAGGTAACCTCTCATAGCAACCACGCGTGTTGTCTGTGTCCCGAGTTGGAGTCCATATTCAGACAAGTCATAATTTACAACATCATTCAGAGAAGTCTTCTAGTGTAAAACTATAATTTGAAATCATAAGCGAACAGACAAATGTCCAATGAAAAGGAAAATTTTTAGAACATCGCAATACATTTTTCGCCAATATGACAATTTTTCATTATTTATATGATTTTATTTTGTGAAATCCCTACAAATCCATATGATTAAATTCGTGCATGTTATTTATACACAATACAATAAAGTTTATTTGATAGCAAACAATCTTTCATCGATCATGGAAATGCATCAAATTAATTATTTAGTTATTAGGTTAATGAGATAAATTTTGGTTTCATTCAGGCTCATCTTCATATAAAACAATACAAACTGTATAATACAAAACAAGAGCTGTTGGAGAACAGCAATGCTCGCCTATTCAGAAGAAGTTGATGTTCAAGTATTTACTATTTAAACATGGAAATATGACAAATTAACAGACTCAAAAAAAACCTAAAGGACCCCAAATTGGTTGTATTATCGCGTTCAGCATCCATACACATTAGGAAAATAAAATCATAAACCTTTATGATGACTTAAGCTTAAACAATTGACGAAACAGAAACTTGCTCAAAAACTTTAACGTGAAATGGGACGCCAACGCTGACGCCGACGCCGCCGGGGTGACAACATTAGCCCCCCCTATTCTTCGAATAGGCGAGCTAAGCTTAAACAATTGACGAAACAGAAACTTGCTCAAAAACTTTAACGTGAAATGGGACGCCAACGCGGACGCACGCCGACGCCGACGCGACGCCGGGTGACAACATTACCCCCCATTAACTATTCTTCGATAAAGTTACAGTACGCTCGTCTTTGCATACTATACAGCTACGCTCGCGGGTAGGTTTAATTGATTGCGACGCCATCGTGATATATTTACATATGCCCCTATATAGTCAATAGGAGGGGAATTGCGTTCAGATTAGCGTAATCACAATGACGTACAAAATGTATGAATACAAATGCAGTGCAGGTTCGGACTACTTCTAGTTCACGCCTCGATAAAATTTTGCGTCATAAGTTGACGGATTTAAAATTAAAATAAAGAGTTTTTATAAGATGCAATTAAATACGTAATTTGACATCAACAAAAGATGTGTTCAAGCATTGCTTCGGTAAATAACAACAAAATGAATCGCTGCTCGGGGCTACAGCCGGATGGCTTTTCTCAGGAATGTTCGGGAAATTTCATAGTTAAGTCAGTATGTGTGTACGGTCATTTATCTCGCCTAAATATACATAACATCTTATTGTCGGAGAATAATTATGGGAGCGTCTAAGTGAACATATTCTACATGTAGCGCTAACGCGCTACATTGAATATGTCTCTATCCCATTGCATTCATACAACCTTTAACGCAATCAAAACACTGTTCAATCTCTATGTGGTTGCGAGTGTAGCATAATATTTAAGACTACAAAATTCTATACTGGACTATCTACCGTAGTTTCATTTCTCTAATCTCAGTTTCTCTGCTACAGCACCTATTAGCACATCCTAGCGGAAATAGTTGGTACTGTATCGGGTAATTTAGTTTCAGACAATGACGTGAGTTTCGTGCATACAATAATGACATCACACTTTATACCTTCTCATAAAGGATATGACTATGTAATACACAAATATGAAATAGACCAAAAAGAAGACCTATATATAAACATAATACATTTGCGCGAGAACAACACGTGACGTAATGAAGTTTGTGATTTTACAAAAAAATCACACAATTATAGCAATACACATTCGCAATAAACGGAATAAATACATACATACATTCACATGATATTCTCTATGAATTGTGTGTGTTTCTTTTTTCTTTGGATACTGATATATCAAAGACGATTATGGAAGGTGTAATAGTTTACAAACCTTAGACGGGATATAAACCGTTGCACTACTGCAATATTGTAATAATTCGGGTTTTAAATGTAGACGTAAAGTGAAGAAAACGACACTGTACATAATGAAATATGCAGACATACTTTGACATTGCATTGTTAATAAAAACTAAAATTTATTGAAATGGCAACAGTGAAGGGAGATTTTTAAATCTGCTGATTGTCATGTGGTTTTTTCCAGACGACAAAATATGATACTAGAGTTACGAAATAAAATGGCGCAGTTGTACCTCCTGTTATATAAATCAATTTTTACATATGATAGCAGGTATAAACCAGGATCTCACTACAATGTGTCTTTTGTGACGTACGATTAGTTTCCATGCATATCGAGTCGTTTAGTTAACTCTAGAGAGTGTGTGAATTTATTAATTACAACGTTGCTTAAGCAACGAAGATAAAAGGTTCCATATCACTAGTGACAAAGTTAGGTCCGTCTTAAGTGCAACATATACTAACTAAATTCATATACATTTCCTTCCGTACGCATATACATAACAGTAAAATAAGCATTATTGCAGGTAGGTTTTCCAAACATCATGTCAGTCTTTTACTATGTAAGAGTATCCTCATCGAAAGGAATGTTTGTTAAGGTTACATTTTTTTTTTATATGATAACGAGATAACCATGACAAAATAACCATGACACTTAAACTGCATAGCTCAGAGAATATAGTACGTGCATTATTAAACGACATGAATTTATGTAAATGATTAATTAGTGCGGCGCACCATTTATACCAATTTCTATTCTTTACAGTTTTGATTCAAGACGATGCATTTTCGTATTTCAAATGAATGGAGTTATCGTTCTTTTACATTTCATTCGTCTCTTTGCCATCCTCTAAGTGTCACTCCGCTAATTATTAAATACTAATAGATACAACTCATGCAATATGCATTTTTTTAAATATATGACCACCCGTGAATTTCTGAAAATGTCCTTTCCCACAGTAGTTCGATAATTCCCACACAAGTACTATGAGTCGCTTCCACATATTAAATTGTTGCCTCGGAATTATGTTATTAATAACACGGCTCTTGTTATTCTACAGAAAAGAAATGAACAATGAGAGTGGCCCACCACCTTACGTTAAACTGTATTCAGCGTGAATTAAGCTTTGTATCGGCTATCCTGTTGGTCTCGTGTTAAAGCTAGTCCATTATTACTTTTTTAACAGACGTTAATATTTATCTAGTTAACATGTATCTAATTTCATCTCTCTCCGTTTACTGACCAGGTGCGACTGACAAACTACGCAATGATTAGTATGATTACACATTTATTAATCCCCGGGTGGCCAGCGACAGAATGCTCCCGAGCTCGACCTCACATAGGAAGGTTCGATCCCTACCCACGGACGGGGACCAACAGCAGAGATCAGGCATTTAGTTGCATACATTGAGGTATGTCGGTACAATGGTTGGACTTCTCCAATCATATTATGTTTAATTGGTGACCCTCGCGGCCTACTGCACTGTAGAATTGCGGTCAATAATGGAGGAATAGAAACCCCATTTATTACCACCAAACAGGAAATAATCGTACGATCGTTTTATATAATGAAAGACAATTAAAGACAGTTCTATTGTTAGAGGTAAATAATAGGCTGACATGGTGGCTTGTGGTTATTATATACAACGGACAAAACCACCGTGTATTTGTCCCATTCTCACAAACGTGGTTTAAGTGAGCGACTCAAACTACGTGACCGTCAATGGACGTAAATATTGGAGAACTTACGAACCGTTAAATGTGAAATCATTCAAAATCAGTTATTACATTTTGGCGTGATTAACTTACAAAAAGAAATTTATAAAACACGACTGGCAGTGCCGGTGAACTATTGAGGTATCTGACCCGGGGTATAGAAAATTGAGTCAGTTTCATCTAAATGAAGTAAGCCGATTTATGAGGTTTTGTAAAATGTATGACATATTTTTACTATTGTACATATACTTACAGCATACTGGATTTTTGTTTGTAGATGGAAATAACAGTAATACAAAAGTACATCGGAATAAATGTTGAAATTCAAAAACTGTATATGGGGCAGTATCATAATCCCAGTAATGTATTTAATAAAAATACAAATTAAATTTTACCGGCTTAAACTAACATTACAACGCTAACACACAATGCATGTTTTTTTTTAAGTTAATGTATGTTTAATTATCAAAAAATAAACCTTTCGATAACTTATTTATTTACATGTATCACCGAATAATAATAATTAAAAATGAAAGCAAATGAACAGTAAGTGCGAATAAATCCCATATGGAAACCCATTATCTATGAATGCTGGAAATTGGAAATAAAACGTGGATAGCCGATGGTTTCTACTTGAAGTGTGCACCATTTGTCCCTACTAATTATATAAGGTTCCATTCCTTAGTGTCGTAATGAAAAAGGAACATCGATAGTTGATACATATGTAGTTTTAATGATACATTTAACAGTTAGTACAATTTTACGTTTCATCTTTATCTAAATGACTTTGAACGAAACATGTATTTTTTGTTTTATCTCAATTGAATATATACCTGGTAAGCAAGTATATTTAAACCAATAATATGATATCAAAAACATGACAATTAAACAAAGAGTCACGTAAATTAATTTAGTTAATATGAATAGTGCAAATAAACGTACGTGTAATTACTAACGTTCGACTTTACATTTTTGAAACCATAAATGGTTATCCCTGCAATATACGTTCACAATTATTCAGCAAACTGATTGAATAAGGCATGCATTAAAATCTTCGTAATGTTGTGAAGAAAAAAAATCACAATGCTATAAATGAATTTACAAATATCGTAAAATAATAATCCAATGTGACATTGAAGTCATTAAGCCTGCATTACTTGGAAACAGTGTCTTTATTTTTAGTCATTTTACGTTGTCCAAGACATGTAAATAAAACTTAAATATTTTTTTTGTATATTTTGTATTTTCAAAAATAATATTACCTCATAATAAAAAAGCAGTTTCAGAAAATGTTTCGTCCAGATTTTCCATATGTCATCGAGGAAATTAATATGCTTAGTCGATTTTTAGAAATCAATTCCGTAGAATGAATGTAGCATGTAAAACTTTTTTTCCGATTTGAAAAAAAAAATGAGAAATTGATTTATTATACAAGGAAAACTGTAGTAATGAGTTTTAATATATACCACATACATGTACTGATCAAACGTCATGTCATATTTCAATACAATATTATTTTGGATATTAACTTTTGTTTCATACTAATTAGGCAAAGAAGGTATTTGTTGATAAGAAGTTTCCAAAACTGAGACGGTAATCCTAAATTGTCGTTAATACGGTCATAATTTCCGTCGTAACACTCATTAACATACGCTAATTGTTCAGAGGTTTGTTTACAGTAGGTTACATCGATTAATTCACTAACAAACAGACAAGAAGATGTGTTTTCAACACCTTTTGTACTTAAACGAATATATTTCCCATTATATCAAGCTTGTTGCAATTATGCTTAAGTAAATTGAGTTGTTAACATTTACCAAACCTAAAATGTAAATAAACACACATTATGAAAAATACAATACAAAACTTACAAAAAAAAATACAATATCTAAGAAATATTACGCTATGAGCTATGAGAATATCAAAAAATATCGTTTTCCCTAGCATCCCTTTTAGCATACGTGATTTTATAAGAGCAGTAAATCAATTATATGTTTCATCAACATCTTCAATATCAGTTCAGTTGATATTCTCGGCTGTGATTGAAACAATAAGAATTATTTAACACACTGTCATATAAATGCATTTAAAACAAATGATTACGTCAGTGACAATGATATATCATGTTTCTTGCAGTATGCTGTATTGTGACCTACTATTTTGTTCCCTATGCACAACAATTCCACAGATATAGTTTTGTTCTACATTTGATAAAAAAATCATATGTGTAGAATTCAAGACATTTTTCAATTTGATACAAGACTTTTCAAAGTGCACCATAAGTCTTATACATCGTATTATAATATTCAAATTCAAAGCACCGATTTTCTATATCACACAACACATAATCATAATATTTCGATCGGCAATCGAATCTTCGTGATTCTTTATGTATGTTTGATATATTGATACATTGGTAGACATTTATATACTTTATTTTATTTGTGTGTAGAAAACATACCCCAAAGTTTATATTCAGAAGTTATTTAGTGAGCTTGTTTTGAAATCACAATCCAATATGAAGGTACTTTACTGTACTTATGACAAAATGTAGACCATTGGAAAGCTGGAATGGTAAATCTTCAAAATAAACGAATAGAAAATGACACACCTAGATCATCTGACTCACAAAAATCGACATGTGGAATAAAAAACAATATAAAAGAAATAGTCGAGTGAATTAATTCATAGACCACAAGTTTGTCCTATAATATTTTAACTTTCGTCGTCATCTCATTGTTTATATTATGTCACAACATACTCTGATGTCATAGCATGAAAGTGACGAGAACACTATCCCAAGGGCTAATTTAGTTCATATCTCAGGGGTTATGTAATTCACATAACTATTGCGTTGTAACAGGAATGATGACTTAAGGGATATTGTTGATTTATGTCCGAAAGTATTACTCTAAAACTTTAGACATTATTTCTCGAATACATATGAAACTTGTCGCGGTATGGGTAGCTTCGTGAGTCGTTTTGATAACTATTTGGCAATATACACCCTTGCAAACAGGTAGAAAAAGCAGTCATTCTCATGTCTGCCAAAACTCTAATAAAACCTTGCCTTTCTAAATAGCGCTCAATGGCTGGGGAATCATAGAGCATTTTACTTTGAAACAAAACATGAGTAGCATGTTGGTGGTAATCTGTATCGCCGACAGCGTGAAGAACACCTTGGTATTGATGGTCTGGTCGATCACTACCTCGGGCAATACCTCGCCCTCTAGGCGCGGATCAGTGCACGAGTGATGCTGTCCAGAAATATTATAAACATTTGTTATCTTACGTTTGTCGCGGCATGGCTAGGGCTAATATTACTATGGCAGATCGCTCCACCGCCAAATTACCGGCCATTATGGCAAAAACCAAGCATAGATATAATTAATGGGTAGCTGTTCTGTGATCTTGCTCTACTAGCCTACATATCGACTAGACGTATGGATACAAATTCGGTTCAGTGGTATAATTTATAGATGTAATTATCTTCGGCTGTGGTACGTCAGCTATTGTACTTTCGACGGAGTCTGCCTGTTTCGTTTGCATTTTTAACATAAAGATGTAACCGAATTCTTTGCCTGGCCAGATATTGCTTTCCATAGGACCCTAAACAAAACCATTTACGTGATGAATCGTAACATCCTATGCACTGGCGTTTCATTTAAATGTTTTGTCTTTTTAAATCGATATTGCGTTGGCTTTGAAGAAGCAAGACGCCAAAGAAATGTCGATATGGTGCAAAATGTGGATAGATAATGGTTATGCATCAATATGAAATCATATCATCATTACCAGTGCACAAACTGCACATTCAAATGCTTTCTATTTCGTTAACAGCATCCCAACCGATGATTCACTGCTGTATCATAGTAGAAATATTATGTAAATAATTTTAAAATCAATATAAATGCGAGGATATTTTACTTAATATCCGTTACTGTCCATCCCCAGTACATGTCGATGTTGTGTCTGATCGAATATCTTGGTTTCAGTCAACTAATTTACCCTTAAAACTACATTTGAACTTCTCTAATTTGAAGACTGGAATAGTCTATTATGAAAGGTTAATAATTGAAGAGAAATGAGTCACGGTTATAGCTTAATATTCGCGAGAGATTATTGAAACAATAATCACTACTACATCACGTATAAATATTTCAATAGATTTATAATTTCGGTACTACATCATATATAATTATAAATAATCTGAGTCGTCACGAAATCGTCATTTTCCATAAAATGCAAAAGTCCCCCCAAATTATGATGATTCTGCTTTCATTAATGGTTAAACACACTTTTTATATATTCCTTGGTGAAACACACTTTTTATGTATTCCTAACAGTTTTTATCCGTATTAATAGAAAGTACCACTACTATTGATGAAGCCATTAGTTGCTTATGATTTTTACCCAATTTTTTTCTCATTAAAATACATCAAAATTTGATGTTTAACATTAAAGCGATAAAAATCCATGTGGTGGTTTAATGCTTACTTTTGAATGCTGGCCAATAAAATGGCAAGGGATGTAAATAATGACCATTAAACACCTAAGATTATATCAAAATGGCATTAACATTACATACTGATCTTTCATTATTCGGAATGTATTGGTCCTTTCCATTGCCATTTTAATGTTTCCATGAAATTTTAGAAAATTTCTTTTTCGTGTTATTTAATTAATATTTTGATCGCATTTAAGGGCATAACAAAAAACTGGAAAGGGATCTTATTCATACATGTAGCCATACAATGTGATAAATTCTGTTTACTGAAACTTATTACAAAAACCGTGTCCATGAATCATAAAATAAGGGTTATTTTTGTATTACATTTTCTGTATTAATTAGTATGTGATCATGACCATGATAATAATTCAAGAAATAATGGTGTGTTTTAATGGGTTCCTGGGAATTTAATGTTATTTTCAGAGAAAATAAATTACTTTTCTGTTAGGTTATGTACCATAATCATGTTTTGTTATCTCGAACCATTTTGGAGTTGCTGATGTCTTCCATATAACGTCGAAATAGTTCAATCCCCGCAATATTTCAATTAAACATTTGCTGTGAATCAAACAGTAATTAGATTGTATTTTATGAACCTGGTGCAATAAGAACTTTGCCATAGGTAAACTAGTATAATAATCGGAGGCAATGGAATTTCTTTCGACCACATGATGACCATATCATTAGAACACATTCTAGTTAAGTGCTGGATTCGAACAAACGATATAAAAGAATATATATAGATATAAGACCAAATATAAATACCTAAAGTACGGAAAATATTATATCAATTATAGTAAAATATAAACAAATAAGTATATATGTATGCATATTTCTGTAGAGTAAAAAATGTACTTTGAAGAACTGTATAATAAACATAAATACATGTAAGCGCCAACACATTTAAACACACACACACACACACACAAACCCTCACACACACACTCTCACACACTCACACACGAACATATCTGAACCTGTAAGTTGTGTCAAAAAAGAAAGAATTCACTACAAGTAATATCTGAAATTCTAGCTATGTTTGCGGAGCAACATATTGATCATACTAGGACCTGTTCTATTTCTTCATTACTTTCACAAGAGATACATTACAAACTGGATAACGAGGTTTCTATGCATTGACGAAAAAACCCGAAAGGGCGAGAAAGCGTGAGATTACAGTTTCAATATTCAGATTTCGCACTGATATTCCAATAACGCACTGGCATAGGATAAGGAAAAAATTAAATCCATTTTATGTTTTTTGTATTTTATCTTTATTCACTGAGGTAGTTCTATACTCAGCCTTATTTTAGTCATTGAAGAAAAAGATACAGTGCTTAAACTATGTTGCCAAATTGTCTTTCCATGAGACAAGGAAACAGATACAGATGTAATAAGTACATTTTGCACTTATAATAATCATTAACGTGTTATTCAATACTTCTAAGTTTCAACAGCTAATTAAAGTAACAAAATTAAAATTTCACTTTGATATGCAGTAAAGTGATTGCGATTTTCAATAAGAAAAACTTCAATCGTTGACCATGTATACTGTACATGTATCCAATATAATTCGTTTGATGTAGATATAAAACACACATTTGTAATTTACAAAAGTGTCTCCACAAAACTGTGTGTAACAGTAAAAGTTGCCATTAGCGAGAAATTATTACGATATAATACTAGTTGTACAAATGTACATTATAGTACAAATGCAACAATATATGCATAGATATACCAAAAGTATATTAGAGTGGCATAGTATTATACCACTATCTCAGATTTCTTGTCATTTTATCATTTCTAATATCTAAACGCATGTCACAACTTGTCAAACGGTCCATTGTATCATTTTGAAACGCTCAATAAGAAAAAAAATATACGTATAAAAACAAGATATTCTGACTTGAATGATAATCTAAACAGACTTAGAGAAAACAAGGAAAACTTGTGAGCAAACTAACAATCTAGCCTCAGGAACACAGAAAACATTAAGTAAATTGTATTCCGGCAGACGTTTTGAGGATTTGAGTATGTCTGTTGTTTAGGTAAATCCAAATGTTGTGATAGTTCTCCGGCTTAGCCTCAATATAAAAGAAGTGTCATGACTGGTTTGCTAGATATCATTTTATAATGCAACCAGGTGGGGTGTATTGTCAGTTGTCTTTAATAGTATATTTCAATGAGACAACAATATTATCTATGATGGAAACATTCCAGAACTACAAACAAACACAATATATGATCCATTGGATCCGAAAATGCATTGTTTGTATAAGAGATGAACTACTATGTAGATATTTCTAGGAATAATCAAGGTATGTACATTTAAATTTTCGGATTCAAAACAATGTAAACAGCAAAATTTAGAATTCCGTTTCAACGATTGTTACCTATTTCTTATTTGCTATTTCCTTTCGCAATTGCGCACCATATCTTAAACAACATTCAATTAACATTGTTCAATAAAATGTGTAAAGCGTACATTATTCTATGTCGTGCAAAATGTTATTTTCAACTACAAAATATATAGCCTTTAATTTACTTGAAACAATCAAAAATAATCTTTTGGAATCACTCTGACTAAATGACAATACTAAAGGTAAGGTTTTTGGATATATTATATAAGCTACAACAGAAAAAATCACAGTTTATGTCATTTTTATTAAACGACGAGTAACCTGGCAGGTATGGTAACAACATTGTCAGCCATGCTACATATAATGTTATATACTCTCTAATAGTACAATACCTTTTTGCGGTTTCCGTCTTATAACGATGGAGAATATCGAAATCGGACAATAGACCTTAGCACTTTTAACTTATTCATATTTGTAAACTTTGTTAACTGACTCTGCAATTCGAAAATTACTCTTAAAACGTTAGCTACCAATACACATTTTTTCTTGGAAAATGCAACTCAGCATGATGCAGTGATATGATAAAAGATATCGTGATTATTCCCTAATTAAGCATTTAGTTCAATACGGTAACGCACGTGTACATAGAAGCACGGGATAGCCTTGTGCTGATGTAGTGGTACAGGCCACGTTAAAACACAAATAGGGTCCACATGTGTCAACTGCACGTTATAAAGTCTAACACAGATAATAAACTACAGCGAATGAATGTCACTTTTATCGATAAATGTTGCATAGCGTTACATAAAGACGTTTCCTAAAGCAATCTGTCTGTCCTTATTATATGGATTTCAATTATGCAATCTAAGTTTAGCAAACACTTTCCAATTAATGTATTGTATTGCAGACATTTATAATAATTAACTGACATTTCCATATGACCTTTTTTTCGTTTTCAGATAGAAATACATCGCAGTGATGTGCCCGAGTGCATGCTTTAGACGTTCAGACACATTACCAATAGGTCCGTCCCTATGTATTACGAGATCGAAATCCAAGTGGGATAACTATCACTTACTGGATATATGTCGGTGGTTTATTTTTCTCTGGATAATCATACCATATTCTACACACAAAACCGACCTTGTCATTAAATTTCCATAGCTGTTAAAATGACGTTTAAAGTAACGACTAAAATATCTTTCTAATTGTTCTTAGCCTGTCACTCTTCATTTCCCGATACAGTTATGAATATGAGACTTTTTACACTTTAATTGTTTTTATACTTCACATACACAGACATGTTTATCAATTCGTCAACGGTGGAGCATCTTTTAGGTTTCTTTTTTTTATTATAAATATGACCTTCTGATCGGCCAATTTATTTTTTATATCTATGCCAAAGCAACAACTGAAAATGGCGTGAAGAAACCCCACCCGATGTTATTGCGAGGTCACAAGAAAGACATTGGGTTGCGTATAAATTTGGAAAAAATATTCCCTCGATAAATCAACGGAACTGTTCGATAAAAGTATTTATGTTTTTAAGTAGTCTTAAGAATCAATAATAAACATTGATGTCACTATTGTTTTTTAATTCATCACATTATGGGGGAAATCTATGAAACTAAAAACCATAGTGCCATCAATTCCCAAGTAAAAGAGCTGATCTGTTTTAAGGACATGTAAAAATATTTCGGTAAAATAAAGATAATGAATGTATAATACTTACAATTGTGTTGAGAATTGATATTCCATACAGTAAGTCTCATGGTGTAGTATCCATAGAATATAACTTATCCAATGTTTCACAATTTATCATTACAACACATTTGTTCTAATCACATGATAATCCTTTTCAGGCAGCATTTCTGTAAAAGGCGAGGAAATAATTCAAGGTTAAAGAGCAGACACAATATTTATATGTTATAAGGTAGGTTCTTGTAAAGAAGTTTCTTTGTTTCTCATACTATAATACTTAAGACAAATCCATTGTGTTTGTGTTTGATTCTCCATTCATTCCATTCCCAATAATATTCAATTTATTACAAAGTGTTGGTACATCTAATGTGAAAAGAGAACAAAAGTCGCAAACAACATTTATGCGTTTAAATAGAAGCGAACATTTGATGATTATGTGCACGATACGATGAAATAATTTAAAACCATATAGAATAATTAACAAAATTTAGATGATTGTTGCTTCGATTACTGTCAACCGCGCATAATTTTGCCTATACTTTGCCGGATCTTTGTTGATTTAGATACATAGTAAGTATTTGCAAAAGATATGGATAAGTAGTTTAAAGAAGTATTAGGGCGACAGTCATTAAAGCACGATAATCGTCATCAAATATATCTACATCATACTAAAACATTTAAAAAATAACATCGTCATGCAAAATTTGGGAAAATGATAAAAACTAAACATCAATTGTACAGATACTAAATTTGCATCCGTACATTTGCTTGGAAGATACTAAATAGAGACATTATAATCAAAACCAACACATGAAGATTTACCAAACAAAAAAAGAGAATAGTATATATTGATTCAGAAAATTGAGCGTTCAAAAGGGAACATTTGCAGTAGAAATTATCCAGGTCACAATCTTAAGACTTTTTAAATGACGAAACGAGAGAATAAGTTGAAATGTGCCCCAGTTTATCAAAGGAATGTGACCAGGTAGATTACCAACACCGATGTAAATTGATGTAGTCGATAATACTGTCGGAAAGAGATCTATGCAATGTTAATTTATGCAGTCGATATTATTGTCGGAAATATATCTATACAATGTTAATGTAAAGTAGAAATAGAAGGATCTGGTGCCAATAAAAGTTTATTCATGATGAATGATAGACCACCGCAGCTTATATGTTCAACAATTGACTTGCATGGTTTGTATATATATTGTTTTGGTTATTTGAGACATAGATAATGTAATTTTATTAGATGAAATAATATCTTATGTTTTTTTTAAAGAATAATAATAATATAAAACTGCGAATCAGGCTTTGAGCTTAAATCAAATATTAATTTTTGAAATACTTCGATATGACGACGGAATCTGGTGGGTTATTTTCATAATTCACACAATAATCGCCCATGGGCGTATATCATCGAAATGCTATATAAAATAAAACAAAAAATACATTTTCAGTCCATAATTTCAAATAGTAGACATTCTCACGTTTGTCAAAAGAAAAACATAATTATCACAATGTTAATGATACAAATGTAATCAACGATAAAAAAGATACATATGTGTATTTGAATTGGAGCGCTAAGACGTTGAATTAACGTAAAGCAATGGGATGAGTGTCAATTTGGGCCCTCTGGTGGCCATGACCGATAAGCATTATTTTTTGTAAACAGATACCCGGGGTTTAGAACATCATGATATGACATATTATTAAGGTCAAGTCGGAGTCCCTTGTGAGTTATGGGGTTAAACAGGAGGGGAGATTTTCTGTTTTGTCCCGTTTTGTTATTTTAAGCTTATAGAGGAGTAGAAGTAGATTGTCTTTAAGCCCCTCGAAATGGATGTTCAGAGGTGTAGCAGGCCTCTCGTTTATACAGCCAATCAATTAGAATTATAGTGTTAGAGTGTATTAAAGTTAAAGGGGTGTAACTCTAAATACATATCAAATATATTTATTCTGTATTGTAAAGTGGCGAAACATTCTACGTACGGTCAACATTATTACTTGGCAGTGTATTTTTAAAATGCTATTCGTGATTCCTCAGTTGTTATTGTTTCCGTTTTTATTCATTAAGAAAACATAAATTTATAAGAATATTAAATTCAGATGTTCCTTAATATCGCAACGGTTAACAACCTTCTATTTATGGATATTATTGTCATATGATAGTCACGAATTTAATTTAATTTCGCCTTTATTAAGCTCTAGCATATCTTAATATTCGAACATGTTGGACATAATCGTGATATTGAATTGATATCTTTCAGCTAGCTTTCTTGTCAATTAATGTCCATGAACCGTCGAATTACACTATGTCATTGTATCATGTCGTATGGATTTACGAGTATTGTTTCTGTAAATAGACTTTAATGATATTTATAATTAGTCATAAAGTTAGTTTCCAGATGACAAACCAGCCTCGTATTGAACTCCGTAGAACACAGTAGGTGGCCAATTGCGGAAGAGACAAAGGGATAGGGTAGGGATATGTTAACATAAGCCACGTACAGCCAACCCCTCGACCTACATGGTAACACCTGCTGGGCGAAACAGAAAGACCACAATCCATTTTCACAAACCTTTGTTTTTTGTAGATTGGTTTTTCAGAGCTTTTCATGTTTCGGTAATAAATAGTAATAAGTAGTCACTCCCCAATTATATTTCATGAAATAGAGAACAATGAGATGGAGTTGGAGTCACCAGATAGATAATTTAGGGTTCCTGGGGAGACGGCTACTGGTCGGAAAATAGGCTAACGAAGGTGGAACTTGTAGTTAATTTAATGACCTTCCCTAACGTCATTATCCGGTCGATATACGATGACATTTATGAGTTTCCATCAACCGCTCTATGTCTAGGTTTACAATATTTAAACTTTCGTTTCAACCAGTTATATCATTTTTCTTAATGTTTAATGATATTGTTATCCACTTTGAATGCAAGATTAGTCAGTGAATGATTTGTGTGGGTTTCTTCAGTTTTCTATGCAATATACTAAATGTGTGTAGATGGTGGAAGTTTAAAGGGACAATTCACTCAGGCTAATTCTTTTGCAGAACTAAGAAGCAAAATATGGCATAAATGTGTTGTTCTACATTTCTTTTGAAACATATAACATAAACTTCATTTGTATTGACAAATTCCACGTTATGGTTTAGTATTTTAGTTGATACCGTTGTAATTACCAATCGTTGATCAATACGATTAAGCAGGTACAATATGTACGCTGTACCTATACCCGAGCCAAAGTCACGCACGTTAAACAAATGAACTACATAACCACTGTGGAGGTGATGTAATGATTTTCTGGGCAAAACAATTCACCTACAAATGTAATAAGGTAAACACACTACTGTCAGAGCGATTTGAGCAGTTCTAGACAAAAGTTGCATTATCCCATGGGCAAGGGACAGGTTTCGGCTTACAAGATGTTCGAACACAATGTGTAATGGCGGACAGCGAGCGAGTTTGAATATTTCACACACATTTCATCACCATGGGATTTTCTGGCATATCACAGTAAAACTGACTGTTGTAATATCCATTAGAACTAGTTTTTTGCCGATATATGTACAAAATTTAATGTTTTCTTAACCTCGATTGTCCCTTTAAGTAAGTAAAACGTAATTATAATGATTAATGAAATGATAATTTGTTCATATAGTTTAGGCGTAAAAGTAACAGTTATTACCATGGATATAAGTACTTTCATATCAGAACAACTCGCGTATTACTATTACAAAAATATATAGGCCGGTAGAGTCTGCGCACCTAAGACTTTCTTTGCTGTTTCTGTCATTGTATTTTCACGCATATATGAAAAAATCACATCAATATAAGGGCTGAAGTTTTATCTTTTGACGCAACAGAAAAGAAATGAAAATAAAAAAAAATGTACATCAAAATATTGGAGTTGCAAGGCGTAAAAATTTACAAGAAGTTTTAAAAAGACGATCCGTTTATAGCATTTTTGTCTATTGTATAACGTTATTCAGCGGTGTAATAATAGACATACTGCTAAATCGAATCATGTTGTCATTTCTCCTGAAAAATTCCGCAAATAAATATCTGCGAATAAGTTGAAGAGACGACAGGTACTAAGACACGTATATCATATTTCTGTTAAAAACTGAAAATGCGATTTGTGCTCCCAGTGAATAAGTACCAAAAAGGAAAACGCGAAATTTATATCACCGAGAAATTAAACAACTATACAATTATTAAAAGATATTCGTTGTATAGTTACAAGATAAAGCACATAACTCTCGTGCATATATAATAGTTTAAATGTCCAAATTCCGTCCGTCGTTAATCGTACTGATTTACTATTCGTGCAGTTACATTATTAATAAACTACATTTTCTCCTCAGGATACGATCTTAAATATATTGTTTTGTAAACGTAGACTTTATAAAATTATCGACAATATGCCAATAGCAAAGAATATCATGCAATTATGATTCTAAAATGCTTGAATTGTGAAATAAATAAAACAAATATATACATGTCATTGAATACCTCAGGATTTTCGTAATTACATGTATTACACTTTATTTTACCTTCATCAATTGCATCATATTCAATAATTCATATTTATTAAATCATCAAACCTAACAAGAATGATACAAACTCAAAAGAATAACCATCATGATAATTTGTACATCGAAATAAGCAAATATATTGGTTTTAAATATGAAAATGCAGAAACCACGATAAAATATATTGTTGTAATTGTGTAATAAGTAAACATATTTTTTCCATTTTTTTACCTAATTCAGCTTCTCGCGTCAGTTCTTTAAATGTTTATGCAATAAGGTTGTTTTTTATATGAATTAAGTTTTATTTGTGTTCTTGAATATTCAATTTTCACTTAATACAAAAATCTCATGTAATAGTACTTGTCCAAAATGACGTTAATAATATCTATTGAATCATTACGCTAAAATACTCTTAAAATTAATTTCAATCTTATCCGTGCCAACCTATTTTCTCATTGTTGAAATTCCAGAGGCTTGTTCGGATTATGTGTTATCTGAATTTCACGTTTCAATCTTTTGAAGAGTGCCAACATGAAACCTGTTTGGCCTTTTAATGTGAATCTAGCACTGTTGTATTTATCATTTACTTTGGTGGACTTTGAGAGTACTTACTATTTTGTTCAAGAAAAAAAAATAATATATAATCCCTTTAATATATCGAAAACAAAACTTCCTCACCCAGGGTGTTCGACAAAATCGATTACATTGCATTAGTATGAATGTTTAAGCTCATCAGACATTAATAGGTATTTCACAACTGGTCTGGAATATTTATAGTAATTCCTATGGACTATTTATTCTCTAAATGCCAGGGAAAACTATTTAAGAGTGCGACATGCTATCTACAGGAATATTTTATTTTTGTATTCATTAAATTCTTTTCTTGATATACTCGACATATTTTTAACCATTTCATAAAAAAACCCATAAATCTTACTTTTTGTAAAGGAAGCTTTAAATTATGGAATGCTAATTGATCTGATGCAAATCCAACATGAAAGTCACTTTTATCTTATAGATTAACGATAAGAGTTAGATACGAGGATTATTCCCATTGTACACCAGTTAACCAATCATGTATTAACAGAAGTTTTACTTTTATATCCGGAAATCTATTCTGCAAATCCATATCTGTCGTCGAGGCTTAATCTGCAGAAAAGCAAAATGTGTTTTCAATTCTTTGATTACAAAGAGCTTTTTGATTAAGACAGTAGCATCCATTATTTTAATAAGATATGTAAAATTACATTAATTGTAAAAGTGGAAAAACTAACGAACTTTATTGGTTAGTAAGAGAATGTGGCTATAATGAACAGAAACCATACAACAAGAAGTTACAGTATATCATTTAATTTCATATAACGTCACATGATTTGGCATTCAAACTCGTGCGTATGAGGGCGTGGCGAATGCATCCATTAATTAGCAGCAAGCTTTCACAGTAAATGTTGAGCTCACAATACAGAGCCATATCACATCACCTATTGTGTAGCATCTCTCCACAGTCATCATCATGTACAACCAGAATAAATAAATATACACATGTTGTAGGATCTCACTGTGAAGTAATTACCCACCAGTCAAGACACGTGTTCATTGAATACACAAAAACATTGCACACATGCACTTACCTAAGAAGCCATGCATATATTATGTTTGATATATCACTTTTTAATTAACAATGGCATTGATAACTTAATCAATTTCACCACTAAATCAGTAACACTACAAAATTTTATTAAGATATTATTTCGAGTTAATCAAACTGATTGGCATACAGAATTCTTCTAAAACACGTAAACACAAGACAAAAAATATGAACAATATTTAAAACTAACATGAACTCTTATCATCATACTGATATGATTTCTGATTTTTCATGTTTATTTTTTTACTTTTTGTATTATACCGAAAATACATATTTTATAAAAAAAAAAATATATGTAAATTCTCCAATAATTACACAATAAAGTATAAATATTTTACATTAAGTAAACAATATCTGAATACTATTGCTTCGATTTATTGATACATATTGTTTATCGTTAGTTCACGGAAGATGAAAATAAATGTATTCTATAATATGCATGTAACCTGACCGGAAAGGATTTAACTAATTGTAATGCAAACTTTCATATATGGGCCTTTACTGAGAGGAAATTTTGACAAGCTACTTTTTTCTTATTAATCTATTGTGAACCACAAGGTTTGATGAATTATGCTGTGAAAATAATTCAAATATAAAAATCTTGTTATAATGCCTAAAATTACACAATATAAAAATCTTGTTATAATGCCTAATGTTAAGTTTAGATGGACACATACCTGCAGAAATAATTTTACAATTACTAATAACACTCAAAATATGAAATGAAATGGTAGGTAGACCTCAACTTTGCTTCACGGTTTGACCTTATGTGCTCATTTCACTGCATTGTAGATGTAAATATAATGATATTTCGCAATCATTTTCAGCTTTTATTTGTACTTTTAAAATTAAATCTACATCATTGTATGCATTGTAATTCTCAAAATGTTGGTAATTTCTGGTCGTGAACGAAATATTACAAATTCTTCTTGAGTCGTTAGTATAAAAATGACGGCACTTTTAACTTTAAAAATTAAACAAGAAAGTTATACATTTTTATTCAGTAAAAAAACAACTGATATATTTTTCACTGTTTGCTTTTTTACAACAGATATTATACAATATGCAGAAGGTAATATACATTTGTAGGAATATTATTATTTCTCGAACCTAGTCAAAATGTCTACCGACAAAAACTTCATATTGTGTTAGTGTGAAATAAGAGGACCATTACACTCCGCGAGTCGGTACGATATATTGAATACTTAACACAAGATCCCATTGCCAGCGTGACACGAGGAAATGTCCTACATAGCAACTCTGTCAGAAAGTCGGTCAAGCAATGTTTTCGAGTACTGATACATTACCCCGGTAGAGGCATGGGGCGCAGAGCGAATTTGGCAGACGATCTACATCCAAATCCCGTTTTGTCTCCAAAACAATAATGTGAAGCATTCTGATACATTAACAGATTATGTTATGGACGTTAGTAATACAGATGAATGCTAAGCTATTTCTTTCCTGTTGATATTTTTCTTTGTAATACTGTAGCTTTTGTCAATTCAAACTTCAGTAAATACCTGTCATTTTTGTATAATCTCATTAAGGAGCTAACAGAAGATTCCCTCGTTTTATCATTTATTACATCTATCAATGGGGGAATTTTCATGACACGAAAAACAACTAATATCATTACAGAACGTAAACTTAGATGTTGTCATATCCGATACAAACCGTAACTTACGATCAACCAAAAATACAATTTATTGTTGATAAAAATAATAAATTTTAATCTGCTTACAAGGCAAATGGACATTTTTGTCGAGAAGGAATAACCATTAGCTACAACAAAAGAATAAAAAAAATATCACCACGCAAACATAGTATTTACTTGGCGTACGCACTGTCTATACATTATATACGAAAACAGAGAGTATCTCACTTAATTTCTTTGTGCAATATTTGATTATTTTACATCATATTAACAGTCAAAGCAAATTAAGGTCGGATTCCCCGGTATCTAAAGCGCTGCGTGAATGGATGTGTATGTTTTGGGAGACTGTCGTATATCATTGTTGTGTCTCATTGCAATAACGGGAACTCCAAGTACAACACAATCTAAGCATGTCCTGTAGAGCCTGACACATGGTGTAGCAATAAGAACAATCCTTGAATGCTTATATTTTCCTGATACCTTTACTTTTTATACTGACTTGCTGATACCAATTGTTGTATCTATCATGTTCTAGACAACCTCCATCTAAGTACATACTATCCAAAAGCGAGTACATATGACATTATAGAAAATAGAACAAAATGCAACCATAAATAAATATATCAGTTATTAAATGATCAAAATATGTTCTAGACAGGAGATAGCACACCGTGCTATCTGAATAGGACTATAATTCACTATCTTAAAAGACTTAATTGGTACAAATATAGACATTTGCTGGAAATCAGACTAGGAAATTACAAAGCATTACGGAAAAGTAGACAAACTGCTGTCGCGAACTGGCCTCAACCTGCATACAGATATGGATTCTAGAAAAAATAAGTATGTACTACAGATTTGGGATTTAGAAAGTAGGACATTCCTCATTATGGTAAGAAAATAGTATGTATTAAACGTAGTCTTAACATGGCGATACAGAGGCACTGGAAGTCATTATCTTCTTAACATGATTTTAATATTTTTTTCTTTTCCTAAGAAGTTATATGAACTTTAAAAAATATTGATAAAAATGATACAATATGGCATTGCACGACACCCGAAGATAATTAACAATATTAACAAGAACTAATTGATAATACAAAACATACACATTACCATATAAACACATTTTAAGACCGTCAATTACATGCAATTACTAAATATGTTAATATAATGTAGTTCTAGTTACTATACCACATAGCAAACAATCAATTAAACAACAAAACAAAATATAATAAACATCATATACATCTCAAAGCAAAAACTAAAATAATGGTTTTCTCACTAAAAGCATTCATTCAACTATCAATATTTAAATTAAGAGAACCTTTTTAATTGCATCACGTGTTCGTCATTATCACATCTAACAGACTCTGAGGGTCAGGCTTAGGACACACACCAGCTACTGGAACTAAATGCTTGGCCATTGCTTCACGTGTTGTATTCCCAATGGCGATATTCTGAAAATAGAACAAAAAAACACATTGGCGATATACTGATGCTAAAGCAAACAAAAGCGTTTTTGTCAAAAAGGATAAGAAAGACATATTCATATGAAATTTTTCACTTAGTAATAGCCTTAAAAATAAATGGTTTTATACCAGAATTAGAACAGGTAACTAACACAATTTAAACTTAATTTATCAATTTTCGTTTACGGGTTACTTAAAATTTACACGGGTTCCTTATATTTACAGTTTTTCGCGTTAATGAATATAATTTATTCTCGCGGCAATTTCATTTTTTTTTGGAAATACACTTATTTTTTTCTCTCCCGTCATCGTCAACGAATTCGATTGAACAGCTGATTGGAAATCGAGTCATTTATATGTTCCCACCAAAAGTGGGGTCATGACCCCACGTTGCTTCGCCATCGATTATTACGTTACAATAGAATCGCCGCACGTGTTGTGCTATCATTATACACTGATAATGATAATACTAGAAAGCATGATTATTGAGTCCATGTCAGTGCAAACTGTAAATATTTGCAAATAATTAGCCTTTAGCTTTATAGTTTAACGTCCGATTAACAGCCAGTCATGTTAAGACGTGCCAGACTTTTAATGAAGAAAAGCCGGCGTATACGGAGAAAAATCACAGACCAGCGGTCAGTATCTGGCAACTGCCCCACATGGGATTCAAACTCGGGAACAAGAGGTTTTCGGGCTTTTGGTAATATGTCGAGACATCTTAACCACTCGGCCATCGCTGTCCCGATCCTTACAGAAGTTCTCTTTAATCAAAACTGACTTATACATACACGAAGATCATGCACAAGTGGAATTTAAACTGAATATCTTTAGACAATGCGATTTGTGCATTTACGGATATAATGAATTCATTTCAAAATAAAATTCGATTGACACTTGCAATAATGAACTACATTAAATGTACATATTTCGCTCAGGTAAACATAAGGTTGTCGTTGGTTAGTGTCTTCGTGAGAATGTTTCACTGTCGTCGCCGAGAAAAATTTGACAGGATGAAAGGTTTCAGTAGGGAATCACTATTGGTAAGTCATTGTGGCATTAGCGGAATGACAGGTTACAGTGAGGTATCGGTATTTAGAGGAAATCGGAAACGGCTTGAAAGAAAAAGATATACACATGATGTGTTTTGGATAATTAACCGAGGAAGAGCAGACGAGGACCTCCCAATAGTGCTAGAGCCGAACAGAACTGACGGCAGCCAACACAACACTCCCTAAGCACCAATTATCGACATACAGTAAGCTATGGCCCGGACATACCTGTGGAAATACCAAAGACCTTACAACTTATACATTAACCTATAGCAATACAGTAATTCATTAATACAGTATGGCAAACAGTATGGTGTTTGTTTAAATTGAATTAAATAATGTGCATTTAATTAACATCAAAAGCAATGTTAAGGAAATCCAAGTAAAGGAACTACTGTCCCCATGATCATGAAACCGTATTAAGTCTAAAATACAACATAGTCTTAAGTTTAGCCAATAACAGATGACGTTACAAAAAGATACGTCATTCTTGATTGGCTGAGCAAAAGCGTGTGTCTAAAACTGTTTCGCGATGCTTTTTTTGTGATGTTGTTATTTACAGCAAATCACCAACAAACTTCATTGTATTTTGTTCATCCACGGTATCTGATTTATTGCTTTAACGACATCCCAAATAATAAAGAACAAATTTGACATTTTATGGGGATGTACAGTCCATGTTTAAAAGCATGCCCCTATTATCCGAAACAGAATGTGAAAACCAACTACGACGTGCTGCTCGCGTGCTTTCTACGTACAACTACCTGCGTATAGTGTCTGTATGTTTGGAAATGTTAGAGAAGTGTTTCACCAGGTCACCGGTCACGTGATACTCTTGTATAGACATAACACAACAACAGGTTGTAATCCGCGTTGTTATAACATCAGTCAATCAAAACTTCGTTAAAGACACGACAACCATGAAGGATGATTCGCGCGAACCCAATTCGCCCTAAATAATTATTGCAAGATCCAAAACGATGTAGGTTGATTGTCAGGAAAGCAAATGAGGCATAACCAGGATATTTTGTTTTATATTTATTCGAAAGTACCAATGGAATTCATTGTGTATAAAATGTACAAAAACAGAAAAAATATGTATCTAATTGTAGTAGTTTTTGTAGAAGATAACCGTTATAACATGTCATGCAATTTGAATTTGGAATTTCATAATCGAAATGAAGACGACGGGAAAATATTTTACTCTTGTTGAAACAGGCATGAACGTGTTCAGAAAATGTAGATAAATACACTCCGTATTAACAAAGCTATTAATCCAATGATCTTATCTCCATTTTCTTTCATTATTGCTTTGCTTTCTTTTAACTTCACAGTATTCATCTCTATTCATGACATTGGTACGTTAAACTTGCTGTTAGGTTACAATGATATTCACAACACAATGCGTTGAAGTTTTGTTTAAGATGTTCCAGATCTGAGGATCAACACTTAATCAACTATCAACTGAAATAAAAGCTGAACCACATAGCTGTCAGAAGCTATGTTAAGTGATTGCTATTGTGCAACACATTTTGAGATTGACAAATGAACAAATGATCGGAAAAACCAGGGGGATCAAGCCATAAGACAAAATCATCGTGATCACTATTGTTGCAGCAATGGAGTTGGATGCAGAGATGAATTTTGATTGTTAATGAGTTTATCATCTGGTAGATAGGCTTAAAAGAGCAAAATGTTCACAAATTGGTAGTGGGTTTAGTTGAAGGTGAAGGAAGCATGAATGATGACTTAAAGGAAATCAGACCAATTGTACCAATTAAGGTCCATGGGATGACAATCATCGAACAGCTAACAGAGGAGAAAGATCGTACATCAGATACAATTAAAAATTACTTGCGAAAATTCAACAATCCAGAGATTTTAAGATCTGCCTGGACTACAGTAATCTCCTTCTACAATCAAAACGAAAATTGTTCGCAATGTAAAATGGAGCTACCGCTTTCGCCGTAATTAGTGCCCAGACGCCTAAAATGTAACAAAGGGAGTGCATATTAGTAAACCAAAATGTAAGGCGTGGACGAAAAATATCAGCCATATATTAACTATTTCTGTATTGACCCATTATCTGTTACCGTAAATATACATGTCTTTTAACCTTTGAGGTGCATTATTACGTCTTTATTTACATGTAAACGTCTCGCAAGTGCATGTGATATGAGTTATAATGCTGCTGTCAGAAGCCATCGGATGGGGGCGTTTATACAACTTCAACTCTTCTCCAGAAAAGGGGATGGACGCTTATAGGACAGGGGCGCTAAATACAGCCAATACAGTAACTAAGAATAACATTGAAGATGAAAACAACCCGACCGTGGACAGTAAATCTATTTCCTCATTCACCCCACAGGGAGGGTCAACATGGCAACTTTTGTTAATGTTGGCGATTTAAAAATGAAACCAGAGTATATGTATCCTATTCATTAAATGCATTTTTAACATTATTTTCATTATTCCCCTCTTGTCCTGTGAGTATTACGTGTTTGAAATACTACAACAAATCCTTGAAAGATCATTTAACCGGAATTATTGAAACTATGTAATGTGGGTGTGTTACCTTGTCCATGCGGCAACAGTCGCCTCCATTTCTGTATAATTTTGGGCACAATTTATTTACCTTTGTAACATGTTAGAATTAAAAAAATATAAATACAATAGTCCACTTGACTCTACAGTGTGGACAGAATACTGTGAAATCATTTAAATTCGTTGGGTTAAATTTTCGTGGATCATAAATTTTCACAATTTCGTTGGCGCGTAAATTCGTTGAGAAGACCTTACATTTTACTGTTGAAAATATACAGTCGACACTGTCACCTGTGCTGTGTAATAGACTTTATGCAGTGAGGTACTTATCACCCTATGAATACATAAACAAACTTATAGGACATCTGTATACATGTATATTCATTAAAAAGATCAATTTTCGTGGGTACCTAAATTCGTTGATTTTGCTCAAAAAATGAAATCCACGAAAATTAATGATTTCACAGTATATTCATATGAATTTCTCATTAAAAATAAACATTGTATTTGGGTGTACCACGTTACGAAGGGAACTGGCAGTGCAATATACATTAAAGATTTCCTTTATACCAGGAAGAAAATTTGACGGTGCGGAAAATGCGGCTAACATATGCAGAAGAAGATGGATGCGTACCGATTCCCCTAAGTGTAGCAGACAACCTTGAAATCTCGTCAAGAAAGGTTCTCAAGCTGACAAAACAACAACCAAAAACTAGGGCAGATAGCGTGTGTAGACCTGACGGGTAGACCTAAAACATTGTCCACCATGTTCATCTAGTCGACGTCTTAAGTTACTACCTAATGAAAATATTCCCATGTGTCGAGCCTAACAAGTCAACATTTCACAAATGTTTGGTTGAAAGGTGAACAAAAGAAATGGAAGACAGTTTATTGTTTTCACTTTTCAAATAGTTGACTAAAATGTTTTAGGAAAACAGCTTAGACATATTATACTTTCGGTTGAAAAGACAACTTTCCGATCAAAAACATTGCGATTACGTCGACACAGACATAATCTTAGGCAGCAAAAAGGCTATGTTGTTGGCAGATATTCAAATGAAAGGCTGTGTTTTGCCGTACTGAATCACCTCAGACGAACAACCACCTGTCTGTGAAAATTGTACATTTTCTTCCAAATACTATTCTAATAATTAATAATCGGTTTAAATTGTTTCATGTGAACAAAGTGCTTTTTTTCTCGAAGCTATCACCTCAAAATTCACATTTGTCCCAAAATGAAATTTGATTTATAAAGTGATTTTCGTATGCAAAGCTTTATATCTAATATATAACTGTAGCACATACCTGTGGATTATTGGTGAAATGGTCACTACGCTCTATCATATAGCATTATGAAATAATAGACAAAGTTTCATAAAAGTCATATGTTTCACAAAACAAATTATATAACTATCTTTACAGCTTACAAGGACGTAAATGCTTTTCATAACATGACCTAAAATAAAAATTATTAGCAAACATAATATTTTTGCAATTTTAATATGATTGAAAACAGGCTGGCATTTTCAAAACAAAACATAAACTAAAAAGTGAACCGCACTTGCCAAAAGTACAAAATATATCGTCCGTTCATATCCCGAACCACTAATCTGCTGGATCTCTAGACTCCTTAACATCAAACCTGCCATTGCTTGCGTTAAAAAGTCGAAATCTCAAGCTAATCCCTACAGTCGACCCAATTTTCTCCTTCTTCGGCTTTGAAAATTCAAAGCATGCAAGATTAATGGTGCTAGGAACCGCTTTATCTGTGTAAAGAAACATTAGTTATAGAGCCCCTCCTAAAACATAAGGCCCTAATCGCAAATATCAAAATGACCCAGACAACAAAAAAGTAGCTATTGAAATTTTGCAAGAATACAATCTGGGATTTATGGTGATGTTTGTATAGTAAAAATGTCACAATCGCATGACTTATTGCTGTTCTCACTGACGAATGCAAATTAAAATGAGATTGGCGGCTCTTCCTATGCAGAAAATAAATACATAACAACGCTAAAATTGACCTTTACTTTGAAAAGAAATCCATGGTTTCAGACATCAATTCAGAAATTAATAAATAGCCCAAGGGATCTTTAAAGATAAATGTAATCGACGGATGTTAAATCATTTGTATCTTGCTTCTTTCTACGAAAAAGAACTTGAAGGCCTTATCCTGACGAGATCCAATTAATACTTAAGAGGAAAAGATTACAAGATGAATATGAAGATTTATTTGGAATATTTTAAGATTGAAATTTTTGACGGAGTCATTTAGAAAGTTTTCATCAGAGATCGTCTCATCAGCAACAAAGAAACGAAACATATTATATAATGTTCTTACTATTTGGTCAATGCAGAATATTACATTGATAGTCCTAACTCTACTACACTGTATGTATATGGCATAAATGCGCAAATAAATATATGATACTTATCGTCGTTCGAATAATATTACATGAAATAATAACCTCGATAATACATTATCAAAGTAAATAACTTTACATGGACAAGGCGTCATTACAATTATAATTGAAATTCACGAAAGGTCATCCGATCAAGGTAGAAGCGCAAAAAACTTTTCTCGAGTTACTGTTTTAAATTTTTATTTTACTAGTAATATGTTTATTTTTTAATGCAATTATAAACAAATGAAATAAAAGTTGTTTCATATCAACGTAACATTGAATCAAAAGGACAACGAGTACTACCAGAGAGTGATAATGT